>NC_073400.1:25913864-26136364 GCF_028641065.1 Leucoraja erinaceus | reverse complement strand
ACTCAGCGGGTGCAGCAGCATCGATGGAGCGAAGGAAATAGGCAACGTTCTGAAGAAGGGTTTCGGCCCGAAACATTGCCTATTTCCTTCGCTCCATAGATGCTGCTGCACCCGCTGAGTTTCTCCAGCACTTTTGTGTACCATCCAGAATCAGTACCCTGTTCTTGCTTTCACCCCATATCCCTTGATGCTATTAGCCCTAAGAACGATATCTAACTCTCTCCTGCATACATCCGGTGAATTGGCCTCCACTGCCTTTTGTGGCAGAGAATTCCACAGATTCACAACTCTCTGGGTAAAAAAGATTTTCCTCATCTCAGTCCTAAATGGCCTACCCCTTATTCTTAAACTGCGACTCCTGGTTCTTGAGTCCCTCAACATTGGGAACATTTTTCCTGCATCTATCCTGTCCTATCCTTAATAATTTTATATGTTTCTATAATATGCCCTCTCATCCTTCTAAATTCCAGTGAATATAACTCCGCCATTATCCTCATAACATCGCATCCTTGTATCCCTGTCACTAGCACATCTTCCCCAGCCAACAATGGGCCATTATGGACTCCACCCTTCCCGAGGTCATCTGTTTTGTTCTGGCCTTTCCCCGCCTCCCGTTCCCAACCGCACCCACCCCCCCTTCCCCCACCTTTATCTTTCAGTCTGAAGCAAAGATCTTATAGCGAAGCAAGATGGGTTACCTTCGCTATAAGATCTTTGGTCTGAAGAAGGGTTCCGACCTGAAACGTCACCTATTCCTTTCCAGAGATGCTGCCTGACCCGCAGATATACACCAGCATTTTGTGTCTATCTTCTGGTAAATCTCCTCTGCACCTTCTCTAAAGCCTTCACATCCTCGCACCCTTCCGTAGTGTGAATAGAAAAAGAACCAAAGCGGGGGGGGGGGGGGGGGGGGGTCGTGTGGGAGAGATGCCAGTTCTGTTCTTCATTTTGAGTTGAGTCCTTGAGCCGTGAATGGCCTTTTGTTCAATAACATTCATATTTCCACATCCCTCAGCAATTTTTCTTAACAGAGCTGCAAGATAAACAATTTGCGGATTGATTGAAGAAAGATTCGTCAAAGTTAGTCAGCGAGGTTGACATTTGGAGAAAGCCTGTCAGATAGCAACATTGATGGAACTGATGATGTTAAATTCAGAGGAGATTACACCTCTCCAAATGACTCTTGCTGCGAATAATAATAATAGCAGACTGCAGCAGCGAACCGCGGTCTGAGAGAAATGATTGCATTTAGAAGGCTCACATGTGGGAGATGCAAAGGCAATCAGCCAGAACCTAAGATGAGCGTTTGTCGGCACTGGGCCTGTACTCGCTGGTATTTAGAAGCATGAGGAGGCCAGGGACCTCATTGAATAGTGAAAGGCTTGAATAGAGTGGATGTGGAGATGATGTTTCCACTAGTGGGAGAGTCGAGGACTAGAGTTCACAGCCTCAGAATTAAAGGACGTTCATTTAGGAAGGAAATGAGGAAGAATTTCTTTAGTCAGAAGGCAGTGAATCTGTGGAATTCTTTGCCACTGAAGGCTGTGGAGGCCAAGTCAGTGGATATATTTAAAGCAGAGATAGATAGATTCTTGATTGGTACAGGTGTCAGAGGTTATGGGGAGAAGGCGGGAGAATGGGGTTGGGAGGGAGAGATAGATCAGCTATGATTGAATGGCAGATTAGGCTTGATGGGCCGAATGGCCTAATTCTACTCCTATCGCTTATGATCTTATGAACTGTGTTGTAAGTTCAGAACAGCTGCAAAGGGCAATAATAACATTTTGTAGCATTTCTTTCAGATGGCAACTCAGTGAAGATGAGATCAGAGGATCTTGTTGAAGCTTAGTGCATGGGGATGGTTAAAATCAAGAAGAAAGTGACTAACATGCAAGGAATAAGGAGGCAATAACAAGTTTTGATCAAGCACGTTGAGATGGAAATTGATGGCGTTTGCAGAATACTTTTTGGTAAGCCGAGATACATGTCTGCACTATTTTTTAGTTTGGGTTTAATTTAGAGATACAGCATGGAAACAGGCCCTTCGGCCCACCGAACCTGCACCGACCAGCAATCCCCGCTCTCTAACACTATCCTACACACACACGAGGGACAATTTACATTTATACCAAACCAATTAACTTATAAACCTGCATGTCTTTGGAGTGTGGGAGGAAACCGAAGGTCTCGGAGAAAACCCACGTAGGTCACGGGGAGAACGTACAAACTCCGTACAGACAGCACCCGTGGTCGGGATCGAACCCAGGTCTCTGGCGCTGTGAGGCAGCAACTCTACCGCTGCGCCACCGTGCCGTCCCTTCAGCAATTCAGCCTTCAGCCGCTTCATTTCAGCAATGTTTTCTCAGGAAAGCCACAGTACATAAGTGATAGGAGCAGACCTAGGCCATTCAGCCCATCATTTACTCCACCATCCAATCCTGGTTGATCCCTCTTTCCCTCTCAACCCCATTCTCCTGCCTTCTCCCCATAACCCCTGACACCCATACTGATCAAGAATATGTTAATCTCCACCATAAAATTATCTATCGACTTTGCCTCCACAGCCTCCTGTGTCAATGAATTCCACAGGTTCACCACCCTCCGACTCTAGAAATTCCTCCTCATCTTCCTGAAGGAACGTCCCTTAATTCTGAGGCTATGACCTCAGGTTCTAGACTCTCCCACTAGTGGAAACATCCTCTCCACATCCTCTCTATCCGGGCCTTTCACTATTCGGTAAGTTTCAATGAGGTCCCGTCCCTCGTCCTTCTAAACTCCAGCTAGTAGCGACCCAGTGCCGTCAAATGTTCATCATATGTTAAACCAATTTTTCCTGGGATAATACTCATAAGCCTCCTCTGGACCCTCTCCAACACCAGCACGTGCTTCTTCAGATACAGGGCCCAAAGCCGCTCACAATACTCCAAATGTGGTCTGACCAGTGCCTTATAAAGTCTCAGCATTACATCTATGTTTTTTATATTCTAGTCCTCTCGAAATAAATGCTAACATTCCATTTGCCTTCCTTACTACCGATTACAGTCTAACCGATGATAATTTAAGGGAACATTCTCTAACTGTTAGGACAAATGGAACACAATGGCCTTTGCATAATCCTACCTACTGTATCAGTAATATATTACAAGTTGACTAACTTTATTGGGGAGTTGATGTGTTGAGAAAGAACTTCAGAAACTTTTAATCTGGAGATAGGGTTGGGATCCTTCTTCAGACCTGAACGTACCAACTAACTAACTAACCAACCAACTCAACATCAGCGGTCACTCAAAACAAGTATGACTTTCCTCTCCTCTCCACAGGGTCGTCTACTTGTGGGTCTGCAGATGTCTGTAGAGGCCGATCCGCGATCCACACACCTTGGTGCAACGTGGGCAGTGGAGACTGGTGGCGGCTGGTAGTTGTCGAGCTCCATTCTCTCTCTCCTTACGGTGCTTTCGCTTTGTCTCTGCGACACGGCGTAGTTCCGTTTCGTGACGTGCAGCTCCTCCCTGCACGGATTTCCTCCAGGAGCGCCTGTCCAGAGCAATGTGCTCCCAGTTGCTCGATGTGATGTGGAATTTCTTCAGACTGTTCTTGATGTTGCCCCGTGAAGCGTGTCTTTGGCCCGCCGGGGGCCCGCAGACCTCCCTTCAATTGAGAGTACAGGATCTGTTTAGGGAGACGCGTGTAGGACATTGAATTGAATTTCCTTTATTGTCATTCAGACCTTTCAGTCTGAACGAAATTTCGTGCCTGCAGTCATACATACAATAATACAATACTAGACAACAGAACAGACAGTAAACACAAATTAACATCCACCACAGTGAGTCCACCAAGCACCTCCTCACTGTGATGGAGACAAAAATCTTAGGGCTGCAGTTTCTTCCCTCCTCTTCTCCCTCTGCGCTGAGGCGATACCCCACCGGGCGATGGTAAATCAGTCCCGCGGCTCACCGAGCTCCGCGAACGGGCCGGTTCAAACACTGCGGCCCGGGGTGGTCGAAGCTGCCGCCCTCCAGACCAGCGGATGCAGCTGTTGACGGCGTCGTCCACTGGTCCGCGGCCAAACCCCGGATTCAGGCCGCCGCCGCCAGAACGCCGTCTCAGCCACCGGAGCATGTTCCAGCCCCGAGCCGGGTCGCCCTCACGTGAGCGTCTCAGCCCCGCGCCAGGCCGCCCTCAAGGGAGCGCCGTTACCCTCGAGCTGGGCCGCCCGACAGGAGCGCCGTTACCCTCGAGCTGGGCTGCCCCAACGGGAGCGCCGTTACCCTCGGGCTGGGCCGCCCATTATTGTGGTGATGATGCTGGTCATGTTGGCTTTCCTACAAAACGCTGATGTTGGTGCGTTGGACCAACTAACCAACCAGCCAACTAAGCTTTATTAGAACGCGTTGACTGGATTTGATTTTTATTCAGCTTTCCCAAATGATTAGTCATTTCTTTGTTGATGATTGGCTCCAGCATCTTGCCAGCGACAGATGCTAAACTAACTGGTCCATAGTTAACCACCTTCTGTGCTCTCTACTCAAACAAAAGAGTCACGTGGGCAGTCTTCCAATCTACTGGTACCCTCCAGGAATTTAGTGGGTTTTGAAACATTTCAGTCAATGGGTTACCCATCTGTGCAGCCACTTCCTTTATATCCCCTGCTTTCAGACCATTGAGTCATAGTTTAGTTTAGCTTAGAGATACAGCATGGATACATAGAAACATAGAAACGTAGAAATTAGGTGCAGGAGTAGGCCATTTGGCCCTTCGAGCCTGCACCGCCATTCAATATGATCATGGCTGATCAACCTACTCGGGATCCTGTACCTGCCTTCTCTCCATTCAGCCACAAGGGCCACATCTAACTCCCTCTTAAATATAGCAGGTCCTTAGGCCCACCGAGTCCGCGCCGACCAGCACACACTATCTTACACACACTGGGGACAATTTAGTATTGGTTATACAAATTAGCCTACAAACCTGCACACCTTTGGAGTGTGGGAGGAAACGGGAGCACCCGGAGAAAACCCATGCAGGTCACAGGGAGCACGCACAAACTCCGTACAGACAGCATCTGTAGTCAGGATCGAACACGCGCCACCGTGCCGTCCTAAAGTTACAAATACATGCCGGTTATTCCACACAGTCCTGTTGTTCCGCTGGTCCTGCAGCGAGCAGGATTCGAACCTACGTGGTGAAACCCCTATGGACTTCCAATCCGTTACCCTAACCACTCAGCCACGACTGCCGGTTACTAGCAGTTAGTTCGTCTATAGCTCTATGCTTTCTTTCATGCTTTAACCCTTTGGATTGGGATTTTTTTGCAATGTTATTTGAAATGAGCCGTCCTGTTATTGTTGGGATATTTGTAGTGTCCCCCATAATGAGGACCGACAAAAGTCAATTGTTTTAATGTATCTCCAATTTCTTTCCTGCTATTAATCCAACAGCCTTCAACTTCTTCTTCTTCTTGCGTATGGCGTGCACAGCCTAAAGTCGTAAGAACTTGTTCTGTTTGATCTTCTGTTTGTGCATGTCAGGCTCATTACATTTGTTGAAACAGGGTGGACCACATGAAGGTTGCAATCTCCCACCCCAGCCTTCAACTCAAGAGGTTTCATACTTACCTTGGGTATTTTTCCTGTATATGTATCTATAGAAACACTTCCAGTGGTTTTGATATTACACAGAAGTTTTCTCTCCTAAAAGTTAATTTTTTCCTCTTTTTTTTGAGCCGTCTTGTCTTTTGCTGCTGGAACAAATAAAGTTCCAAGTCTGACTCAAGTTTAGTTTAGAGATACAGCGCGGAAACAAGTCCTTCGGCCCATCGAGTTCGCACCAGCCATCGCTCACCCATTAATTAGTTCCATGTTATCCCACATATTGGGGGCAATTTACAGAAGCCAATTAACCTACAAACTTCCATGTTTTTACAATGTGGGAAGAAACCGGAGCACCCGGAGAAAACCCACGCGGTCACAGGGAGAACGTACAACCTCCGTACAGAGAGCACCCGTGGTCAGGATCGAACCCGAGTCTCTGGCGTTGTTAGGCAGCAATTCTACCACCGTGCCACCTTGCCGCCCACATTCCAGGAAGCACAATCTGTGTGTATCGCCAGATAGCAGTTCCTGAACTTAAGTCATCCTTGAGAAGGCTGTAGAATAATATGTTTTCCGCTTGATGTTGTTGTGGTGTTCTTGTCCCTCCAGTTATTAAAGGATGACGTCCTTCATGGTGGTGTCCATAATGATGTGAAAGAAAGATGTCGGTGAGGAGGTCAGGACTGGCGTTCGAGGCCAGGCCGGAGTTCGGGGGTCGCGGTTCAGTAAGTGGTCGGCGGCCAAGGTGGAGGATGAAGCTGGCAGTCAGGGACGGGCCACGTTGGTGCCGGAGGTCAGACGGCTGTCGAGATCCAAGGGGGACCCGGCGGGAGATGGGAGCCACCGAGAACTAAGGGGGACCACAAATGGAACGTGTTACAAATAGTTAATATTACAATGGGATACTTGTAACTTTTCCGGTGCCCTTTGTGTGGTGACTCTTTGCATACCTTTGTGTGCTTGCGATGTGTGCAGAGGAGAATTATGAAGTAGAGCTCTTTCTCTTCGGAAGGGAATTAAAGTTGGAGTGTGATGCTTCAGGTTTGGGACATTGATCAGCCAGGCGATGAATAACGCTTAAGAAAAATCTATCACTTTGGCATCCTGCATTGAAACTAAAAACAAACAAAAGTAGGTCTGCAGAGAACGTGAGGTTCTTGCTGTCACATTTGGTGTAAAAAGTTCCACCAGTTCTTTATTCACGCTGGTAAGAGATCACATATTGTTAATGGAACATTGAGCCTAAAGGGAGCTTACACTGCAATAAATGTGACAGCATCACAACTGCAGTGAAGTGGCCACTTCCATCACAACATGACAACAAGACAAGACACAAGACGTCCATACAGGATACAATGGCAGCAGAATTGTCTAGACAGCCCAATAAAAGCTTGAATGCGGGATGTAGCATTTACACCCTGAATTCAGTGAGTGATTTCCCAGTGGAGGAAGGAGCTGCAGCTGTTGATTTAAACTGAAGATAGACTCAAAATGCTGGAGTAACTAAACGGGACAGGCAGCATCCCTGGAGAGAAGGAATGGGTGATGTTTCAGGTCGAGGTCTGAAGAAGGGTCTCAACTCGAAACGTCACCCATTCCCTCCCTCCAGAGATGCTGCCTTTTCTGTCGAGTTGCTCCAGCATTTTGCGTCTCCCTTCGATGATTTTCCTGTTACAATTTCAGAAATTGAGGATCAAATGTGGAAGGCCTTATGTGATAGGAACAGAAAGAATTAGGACATTCGGCCCATCATGTCTACTCCGCCATTCAATCATGGCTGATCTATCTCTCCATCCTAACCCCATTTGCTTGCCTTCTCCCCATAATCCCTGATACCTGTAATTCCAATTACGTATTATGCTCTATGGACACACTCTTAAAGGCTGGTTGAATTTGGGAGCATTGCAAGATAAAGTTTTAAGACCATCTTATTCCTGCCTTATTTTTCCTTGTTGCTTCTCCATCTTAATTCCCCTTAGAGTCATCGAGTCATACAGCACGGAAAACGGCCCTTCAGCCCAACAGCAGTGAAGAAAGCGCGATGGTATGGCTAACTTTCATAGCAAGCTGCCTGCCCCTATAGGGGGTTAGGTCCGTTCCCTGCAGTTGAAAGGGTCTTGTCTGTGGGCCACACCTGAGGGATTCCGGGACCGCTGGGCTCCGCAGGGTGAGGAAGGACATCCTCAATAAGGATTGTGCAGAGAAGGTATCACCAGTTTAGAGTATGGATATATTTTTGACTGTATTTATGAAGAAAGACTGGATCTGGCTTGTTTTATATGTAGTGTAAAATTATTTTTTTAGATTGAGATAAATTTTTTAAAAAAAAAAAAAAAAAAAAAGGGGGTGAGCAGTGAAGAAAGTTCCCGAATGGTATGTTAACTTTCATAGCAAAGGATTTGAGGATAGGAGGGGAAATCCTGTTCTACTGCAATGTAGAAGGACTTTTTTCCATAGAGGGAGGTGCAGAGAAGGTTCACCAGCAGAGGGTAGTGGGCCAGTTCAGGAATGTCTTATGAGAAAGATGTGATTGTGGACTTGGGGATCATACTCTCTAGAATTTAGGAGATTGGTACGGGATACTGAGTTGGATGATCACCATTCTTATATTGAATGGACAGTGCTAGATGCAGGGCCGAATGCTCCCTGTTGGGGAAGTCCAGGACAAGGGGTCACAGCTTAAGGATAAGGGGGAAATCCTTTAAAACCGAGATGAGAAGAACTTTTTTCACACAGAGAGTGGTGAATCTCTGGAACTCTCTGCCGCAGAGGGTAGTCAAGGCCAGTTCATTGGCTCTATTTAAGAGGGAGTTAGATGTGGCCCTTGTGGCTAAGGGGATCAGAGGGTATGGGGAGAAGGCAGGTACGGGATACTGATTGGGGATGATCAGCCATGATCATATTGAATGGCGGTGCTGGCTCGAAAATGACCGAATGGCCTCCACCTGCACCTATTTTCTATATTTCTAATAAGTGGTAATCCATTTAGAACGGAGATGAGGAAAAACATTTTCACCCAGAGAGTTGTGAGTGTGTGGAATTCTCTGCCTCAGTGGGCGGTTGAGGCTGGTTCTCTGGATGCTTTCAAGTGAGAGTTAGATAAAGCTCTTAGGGATAGCGGAGTTAAGGGATATGGAGAGAAGGCAGGAACGGAATACTGATTGTGCATGATCAGCCATGATCACAGTGAATGGCGGTGTTGGCTTGAAGGGCCGAATGACCTATTCCTGCACCTATTGTCTATTGTCTCATTTGTCTGCATTCGGTCCATATCCTACTAAACGTTTCCATAAGACCAGAAGACATAGGAGCAGAATTAGGCCATTCGACCCATCGAGTCTGCTTTCCCTCTCAAACCCATTCTCCTGCCTTCATCCTGTAACCTTAGACGCCCTTAGAAATCAAGAATTTATCAATCTTCTCTTTAAAAATACCCATTGACTTGGCCTCCACCGATGTCTGTGGCAATGAATTCCACAGATTCATCACTTCTGGTTTATTAAATTCCTCCTCAACTGCTTTCTTTTATTCTGAGGCTGTGCCTTCAGGTCTTAGACACCCGCTACTGGAAACATTCCCTCCACATCTATATTTTGTCCTTTCATCATCTGGTAGGTTTCAATGAGATCCCCTTCATTCTTCTAAATTCAATCGAGTACAGGCCCAGAGCCTTCAAACCCTCCTCATATATTATCCCTATTATCCCCGGGATCATTCATTCTCATAAACCTCCCCTGGACCCTCTCCAAAGCCAGCACATCCTAAAGGGCCTGTCCCACTTGCCCATTCTTTCGGCAACTGCCGGCGTCATATCAGGGTCGGCAAAAGATTTTGAACATTTCAAAATCCAGCGGCGACAAAAAAAATTGTCGCGAAACTTGAGGAAACGCCAATACGTCAACAAGCTGCGTCACGCCGCGCCACGCCACGACTTTTTCGGTGACCTGACACGTCGGTCAATGATGCTGGCAGTCGCCGAAAAAAAATCGCCAAGTGGGACAGGCCCTTATTCAGATATGATGACATGTGTGCATGGGTAATTGCTGATTGCATGATAACAGCTGCCATTGAACCATTAGACCGCCATCGGCTTATAATGGTTCCTAACGAATGCCATCAGACTCCGCAGTAAACCATCATCTGTGCATTCAACATGTTGGCAAATAAGACAATGACGATCCCTTCCGGAAATATGCACACCATTAATAAATTTCTTAAACCTTAATGTCAAAAACAAGAGAACTCTTGGCTTGGAGACTCACGGAACTGCAGATACTTGTTTACAAGGACACAAAGTGCTGGAGTAACTTTCCTATCCATGTACCTGTCCAAGTGCCTTTTTAAAAGCTGTTACAATACCCGACTCAACTACCTCCTCTTGCAGATTGTTCCATACGCCCACCACACTCCATATGAAAAAGTTGCCCCTCCGGTTCATATTAAATCTTGTCCCTCTCTTTCTCTCACCTTAAACATATGTCTTCTTGTTTTTGATTCTCATGCCTGGCATGTACCGCTGTTGGCAAATTAATTTCACTTGCACTTTATGTGCAATGTGACGAATAAAACCGTATTGTATTGTATTGGGTAAGATTCTCCTGCTCTGGTTGACAAAGGACATGAATATGGAAACAGCTGCTGTTGTAAGATTAGGTTACATGGAGTCAGAGTCTTACAGTATGGAAACGGGTCCTACTTGCCCACACCGGACAACATATCCCATCTACACTAGTCCCTCCATCCTGCATTTAGCCCATATCCAACCAAGCCTGTCCTATCCACGTACCTGTCTAAATGTTTCTTAAACATTGCGATCGTGCATGCCTCAACTACCTTCTCCGTCAGCTCGTACCATATACCTACCACCCTTTGTGTTTAAAAGTTACCCCTCAGGTTCCTATTAAGTCTTTCTCCCCTCAACTTAAACCCATGTCCTCTGTTTCTTGATTCCCCTCCTCTGGGCAAAAGTCTTTATGCATCTACCCGATCTATTCCTCTCATGATTTTGTACACCTCTATAAGATCACCCCTCATCCTCCTGCGCTCCAAGGAATAGAGACCCAGCCTGCTCAACCTCTCCCTATAGCTCACGCCTTTGAGTTCTGGTAATGTTCTGGTACATCATCTCAGCACCCTTTCCAGCTTGACAACATCTTTCCTCTAACACGGTGCCCAAAACTGAACACAATACTCTAAATGTGGCTTCACCTACAACTGCAACATAATCTCCCAACTTCTATACTGGGTGACATAGAACAAACTGCGATAGAACAAACTGGGAAGCCAACTGTTTGCAGTTTGGATTCTCAGTTTTGGATCAGACCCTAGAGGAGCTGATGAGTTAGAGAACAGTAACATAAATACCATTGAACCACCATTACACTATTGAAGTTTAGTTTAGAGATACTGCATTGAAACAGGTCCTTCTGCCCACCGAGTCCTCTCCGCCCAGCTATCCCCACATATTAACACTTCCCTGGGGTGGAAGATTGCAACCTTCAAGTGGTCTGCCCTGTTTCGACAAATGCAATCAACCTGGCGTACATAATCAAATAGAACAAGTTGTCCTACAACTTTAGGCTGTGCACACCATACGCAAGAAGAAGAAGAAATGAACACTACCCTACACACACAAGGGACAATTTTACATTTATACCCAAATAACCAAAAAAACCTGCACGTCTTTGGAGTGTGGAAAGAAACCGAAGATCTTGGAGAAAACCCACGCAGATCATGGGGAGAAGGTACAAACTCCGTACAGACAAGCACCTGTAGTCAGGATCGAACCTGGATCTCTGGCGCAGTGAGGCAGCAACTCTACCGCTGCGCCACCGTGCCACCCGCGTATAGAACAAACTGGGAAGCCAACAGGGTGCAGCTTGTACGCTCATTGATCAGTTCTGGGTCAGAATATAGAGGAGCTGATGTGTCAGAGAGCAGTAATATTGAACCATCTTTGAACCATTGAGGTACAGGGAAATAATATCACTCATCGATAGACACAAAAAGCTGGAGTAACTCAGCGGGACAGGCAGCAGCTCTGGAGAGAAGGAATGGGTGACGTTTCGGGTCGAGAACCTTCTTCAGATGTTGAATGTTTTGGTCATGCCTTTCCAAGAGAGGAATTCAGCACGAGCCCAGTCTCACAGCATTCCTCTAACCCATTGAAGCCAGTTGAAGGTTCTCAACATCCTGAAGAATTGAACGCATCTATGCTGAAGGCAGAGGGTTTTTTTTTTGGCCACTACCGAATTGTTGATAATGAAATATTGCTGATTCCAAAGGTGAACATCCTTCAGCTATCCAGAGTCTTGGGCCCCAAGCTGACTAAGCCAGAGAAGTGACCTATAATGAGAATGCATTATTATGTCGAGGACTTTAATGTGGAAAGTATGAAGTGTCAGAGAGCTTCCGAGCTATTACTGCTCAGCAATTTACTGTTTTAATGGGACTAAAAGAATGAGTGATCTGCAACTTGAGAACCCTAGGCTTTCAGCTCAATTCCCAGTGAGAGTTATAAAGTGGATTGTTTTAAGGTCTTAAAAAGATGGCATCGCTCAAAAACGATTAGCTATGTGGCTGTATTTTAGTAATTTTAGAGATACAGCATGGAAACAGGCCCTTTGGCCCACTGAGTCCATGCCGACCATCGATCACCCATTCACATTAGTCCTATATTATTATTATTGCCTTCCATCGCAGTGCGCTGCGATGGATGTTTATGTTACCTTTTATGTAGTTGTGTGTCATGTTGCTTTTCTGGTGTGACTGTATGTGTGTCATGTTGCATATATATATATATATATATATATATACATATATATACACACACATATATATATACACACACACATGTGTCCATCTGTGTATGTTGTGGCTGCGTGTGTGTGCATGTGTGTGTCTCTGCTTGTGTGTGAGGTCGTGTGTGTCTCTGCGTGTGTGTGTGTGTGCGTGCGTGTGTGGCTCTGTGTGTCTGCGTGTGTGCGTCTCTGCGTGTGTCTCTGTGTGTGTGTCTGCATGCGTGTTGGTGAGTGTCTGCATGTGCGTGTGTCTGCGTATTATTCTGTTTGGGACATATGGCAATAAAAGATACTTGACTTTGACTTTCTCATCCACTCTCTACACACAGGGGGCAATTTACAGAGGCCAATTAACCTACAAACCCACATGTTTTTGGCATATGGGAGGAACCCAGAGCACCCGTAGAAAATCCACGTGGTCGCGAGTAGAACGTGCAAACTCCACAAAAAAAGCACCGGAGGCCAGGATCGAACCTGGGTGCTGTAAGGCAGTAACTCTACCAACTCCACAATTATACAGTTATTCTGCAATTATATAGAAGCTTTCTGCCTCTCCTTCAAACTGAAAATTGGCTGTCCTTAGTATTTTTGACATGTCAATTCTTTGTTAAAATTAAGTGAGAATATTGGCAAAACTCAGCCAGAAAAAGGAAGAAGGCATTGTGTATTTTCATCGTACCTTTACTGAGGTCAAATCATGTTATTGTTGAAACCGGAGCACCCGGAGGAAACCCACACGTTCACATTGAGAACGTTCAAACTCCACACAGACAGCACCCGAGGTTCAAACCTGGGTCTCTGGTGCTGTAAGGGAGCAACTCTACTATTACGCCATCATGCCGTCCCCTGAACCAGTCAGGTGAAGCAGTGAGAGGTGGATGGATGAGAGCGAACAAGGAAATCTGTAAATGGCTTAGTAAGCACACATGAACGATACCCTGTATAGGAAGGAACTGCAGATGCTGATTTACACCGAAGATAGTCACAAAGTGCTGGAGTAACTCAGTGGGACAGGCAGCATCTCTGGAGAGAAGGAATGGGTGACATTTCTGATCGAGACACTTCTTCGACCCAAAACGTCACCCATTCCTTCTCTCCAAAGTTGCTGCATGTCCCGCTGAGTTACTCCAGCATTTTGTATCTATCCACGATGACTTCATTGGTAAATGGGTGGAGAATGTGACAAAGGTCGGCGGTGAATAGGAGACAAAGTGTATCAGAGGAAGGAGGGGAGTGAAATATAAAGCCAGGGGGAGGGATATAGATGGGGAGGATGGGAGGGATCGTAGGGAAACGAGCGGTGACAAATGAGAAGGAAGCAAAAGGAATCGGGTGACTGGGGTGGGATAATGGGAGAAATGGGTGCACACAAGGGTAGGAACACGTAGAAGAGAGAGAGAGGGAGAGGAGCTGGTGGGGATATTACTTAAAATTGGAGATTTCATAGTTCACATCGAAGATGGACACAAAATGCTGGAGCGACTCAACGGGTCAGGCAGCATCTCTAGAGAAAAGGAATAGGTGATGTTTCGGGTCAAGACCCTTCTTCAGACTGACAGTCAGGGCAAAGGGAAGCGAGAGATATAGATGGTGATGCAGAGTGATATAGAACAAATGTATTCATACTGTTAGGTCGTAAGCAACCCGAGGGATCTCCATTGCACTTGAAACTCTACCTGAAAGCAAAGGTAGGAACGTTGCTGAAAGCTTCATCCAAAAGACAGCACTTCTGACACCCTACATGGTAACCCACACCCTGGGTACTGAGTTGATGTGTAGGAAGGAACTGCAGGTGCTGGTTTAAACTGAACATAGACACAAAAAAGGTGGAGTAACTCGGCGGGTTAAACAGCATCGCTGGAGAACAGGAATAGTTGACGTTTCTGATCGAGAAAAAGTTCTCCAGAGATATTGTCTGACCCACTTATATTTTATTTTAGTTTAGTTTTAGAGATACAGCACAGAAACTGGCCCTTCTGCCCACCGAGTCCGCACCGACCAGCGATCCCCGCACATTAACACTATCCCACACACACACTAGGGACTATTTGCACATATACCAAACCAAACAAGATAGATTCTTAATTAGTACGGGTGTCAGAGGTTATGGGGAGAAGGCAGGAGAATGGGGTTGGGAGGGAGAGATAGATCAGCCATGATTGAATGGTGGAGTAGACTTGAAGGGCCGAATGGCCTAATTCTACTCCTATCACTTATGATCTTATGAATATCTATTCCATTCCAAAAATCTGAGAGATGTTTAGGTCTTACCATCAACAGAATGCTCTTCCACGAGACCCTTGCACAACAAGAGAGGCAGGTAGTCATTTGATGGACATAACTTTGTTTTTTAATTTCTTTGCTGCCATTATGCTCGTAACATTATTCTCACTGGAGAGGCAATGCCGTTTCTAATTAGTTCAATTTCCAATCTATCTGTCCACCTGTTCTATGATTACCTCATCTAAACTCTAAAGACCAATTATTGTGAACAGATGTAGTACAATTTTATCTTCTCTTCTTGCAAGACTTACAGGCTTAATAAAACGCTGATCATTAACACAGCTCCGAGTAGTAAAATGTGCAATTCTACTTCACGTTTTAATTGGAGTGATAACCCTTAGTTACAACCAGATACTATTGTGCTGGATCAGTCATGTCCATCATCTGTAATGGGCATGATATTCAGTCCGAAAAAGTGCTCCTTCTTTGTAGCTCGTCTCCATAACATCTCAATGACTATCTTCTCAAAGGAGAATTCGGGCCTTAACAAAGTATTGATATAGATTTTTTGTTGTCATTGGTACTGAGATACTATGACAAGCTTTTTGTTTCGTGTGCTATTTTGACTTTCTTCATTATCTGGAAAAAAAATGGCTTGGTCTTTTTAACGTAGCTTATTTAGTTCCCTGCTATTTACATGTTTAGTTTAGTTTAGAGATACAGCATGAAAACAGGCCCTTCGTCCCATTGAGTCCGCACCGAGCAGCAATCACCTGTACACCAGTTCTATCCCGCACACAGAAAGCCAATTAACCTACAAACCTGCACGTCTTTAGAATGTGGAAATTGGAGAAGCCAGAGAAGATCCACGCGGTCACAGGGAGAATGTGCAAACTCCGTACAGACAGCACCCATGGTTAGGATTGAACCCAAGCCCCTGGCGATATGAGGCAGCAACTCTACTGCTGTGCCACCCAGGAAGGGTTCAACACAGTATAGATGTGATGGGGGTCTCTAGTCCATGCAGTCCTGTCCCAATTGGGGATAACTGTCCGAAATTGGCCCAGAAGCCAATTGTTAGCAGTTAGCAGAAGAGACCATGGTGTTAGCTGTGAGTCCATGTTGTTGTTCTTTTCCTTACCTGCAGTTCCTATCACCAAAGCTATTGAAGATGTTATTTATCGTCCCCTTGTAGCTGAAAGCCTCTAATCCAGGCAATATTCTGGTAAACCAGCTCTGCACCCTTTTCACATTAGCCACTGGGGTCAGAACTGTGTGCAGTACTCCAGATGTGGCCTGACCAACACCTCTGTATGATTGCAATTAAACCTGGGGTGGGAGATTGCAACCTTCACGTGGTCCACCCTGCTTGGACAAATGCAATCAACCTGGCTTGCACAATCAAGTAAGATCAAATAGACCAAGTTGTCCTACAACTTTAGGCTGTGCATGCCATACTCAAGAAGATGAAGAAAAGAAGCAATTAAACCTGCTATTTTTAAGATGGACACAAAATGGTTCACGGTTTACGGTTCACTGATGCGTTTATAAAGCACCTGTCATGAAGTTGGCAGCTGAGCAACACAAATCATTGTGTAAGAATGAACTGCAGATGCTGGTCTACACAGAAGATAGACACAGAGTGCTGGAGTAACTCAGCGGGTCAGGCAACATCTCTGGGGAAAAGGAATGGGTGACGTTTTGGGTCGAGACCCTTCTTCAGGCTGAGAGTCAGCGGGGAGGGAAACTAGAGGCATGAAAGGGTTAACAGCCGGCACTAATGGCCAAGGACCCCACAATGACCCATTGTTGGATGTGGAAGAGGTGATCATGAAGTGATACGATCAGTGAAACTAGCAGGATGACTAGGGTGGGGGAGGAGCAGAGAGAGAGGGAATGCAAGGGTTACTTGCCATTAGAGAAATCAATGTCGTACCACTGGGTTGTAAGCTGCCCAAGCAAAATATGAGTTGCAATTTGTTTGTGGCCTCACTCCAACAGTGGAGGAGGCCCAGGACAGAAAGGTCAATGAGGGAATGGGAAGGGGAGTTAAAGTGTTTGGCAACCGGGAGATCCAAACCCATTGCATTAAAGGCTAAATGCCTAGAGGCTTGGAAACTGCTAGCTCAATAGATAACGTGGACAGGATCAATTTCAATTGTAAAATGGTTGCCAATAAGTTTTGCAATACATTTATTGTCAATTTGGTTGGAATTAAAATTAGTTTGAAGCATAATGAGCAAATGCTGATCTTTTTAAATTACATTTACTTATCAATTCCTGCATGGGATCAACTGCTTCTAGATGCAAGTGCGTCAGACTTATTTGTTGATAGGCATTCCTTTACAGGCGGCACGGTGGTGCAGTGGTAGAGTTGCTGCCTTACAGCGCCAGAGACCTGGGTTCGATCCTGAGTACGGGTGCTGTCTGTACTGAGTTTGGACGTTCTCCCGGTGACCTGCGCGGGTTTTCTCTAAGATGTTCAATTTCCTCCCACACTCCAAAGGCGTACTGGGTTGTAGGTTAATTGGCTTGTATAAATTGTCCCTAGTGTGTGTAGAATGGAGTTAATGTGAGGGGATCGCTGGTCGGTGCAGACTCGGTGGGTCGAAGGACCTGTTTCCATGCTGCATAGTCATAGAGTGATACAGCGTGGAAACAGGCCCTTTGGCCCAACTTGCTCACACCAGCCAACATGTCCCAGCTACACTAGTTCCACCTGCCCGCGTTTGGCCTATATCCCTACAAACCTGTCCTATTCAGTATTCAGTATTCAATATTTACTTGAATGCCATTTTCACTGAGTACTTACATACACAGAGGAAACAAAAACATTGTTTCTCAATCAGTTCCTGTCAGTGCAGTGAATAAAAACAGAATAAATACATACAACTTTAAAATTTACTTATCTAAAATAGACTTTAAAATTGAGCTAAAAACAGACATTCAGACCGGACAGTGGCTTTGCTTTGACAGGTGTCTAGCTGTCAAAGTACGGGCGAGGTTAGGTGTGTTGGGTGTATGATGTATGGGGTGGGGACACAGTCCGTTAACCAGTTTTATTGCCTGTGGGAAGAAGCTCTGTAGCATCCTGCTGGTACCTCTTCCCAGATGGCAGAATGGAGAAGATATGGTCTGATGGGTGATAGGGGTCCTATCCATGCACTTGAGATCTGATCTAAACCTAAATCTCTAAACTAAACTAAACGAAACTAAGCTACAGACTTGTAATTTGTTTAAATGTTGGAGGCAAATAGTGCTCCAACTGAGGTAACAGAAATTAAAACATTATCCCCAAAAAAGGTGCAAAGTTAAAAAATCAAAGGGAGCAAAAGTTCACTTCAATACTTAAGGGCAATGCATCAAGTGGCTTACTAGTTTAGAGATGTAGGCATCACTAATGGTTAAGATTTTTCATTTTTATTGGCAATTAAGGCACTTGACCCAATCTTAGACCATCGTCTTCAAAGGTCTGATCTCATGAATCACTGCAACAGCGGTAAGGGACTCTGCCATTAGTAAATGTGATGGCAGTGCATGGATTTGAATGGTAATGTCAAGTTTCAAGTAACTCCTTGAAGGTAATGAGGGCTGAGGGCACTTTAACATTTCCATAGATAGACACAAAGGGCTGGAATAACTCAACGGGTCAGACCGCACTTCTGGAGAAAAGGAATGGTGACGTTTCTGGCCGAGACCCATCTTGGCAGCGAGAGAGGGTGTTGCAGAATTCTCGTCAATTGCAAATTGTTCCCTAGTGTGTAGGATAGTGCTAGTGTATGGGGTGATGGCTGGTCGGCGTAGACTCAGAGGCAAGAATGGCCTGTTTCCATGCTGCATCTCTAAAGTATAAAGTCTAAAGACTAAAACTTGGACGGTTATTTAACTTTTAGCATGTGCTCAATTCAAATCACTTGGCACTCGTCTTTTAAATGTCCCCGCACATTACACGGGCTGATATTTTTTGCATTATAATGGAAGTTGAACAATAACTTAATAAATCAATCTGTCTCAGTTAAATACGGCCACTTATGGACCTTGCACCCATTACAAGGAATTGAAACTGTAATAGAAGTGCTTTATTCAACATAAAAAAATAAATGAAACATAATGGCCACAACCAAGTGTTCATCCCACTTGGACCAAAATAACAACGATAATAGTTAAGTGAAGTTATTAGATAATTCATAATTAAATTAGCAAGCCCTAATGTTTTCCAATTGCATTTCTCTTCCTGGTCTTACATACTTGATTTGGTGCATTACTTCGATCCTAAAAGCCATCCTAGGGGATAGACTAAAACTGTGCATAATACTGCAGGAGTATTTTCACAAGAGCCCAAATTAATTTCAGCAAGGCTTCATTACACTTGCAGTCAATGCTCTTCATACTCAGACCAAAATATCTTTTGAATTTGTAGCAGCTTGCCTAGAACGTAGAACAGTACAGCATAAGAACAGCCCCTTCAGCACACAATGTTTGTGTTGGATAGAATGTCTAGCCCAATTCTTACTTGTTTGCACATAATCCATATCCCTCCATTTTCTGCATATCTACATCCACGCTGTATCTGTCGGCAGCAAATTGCTGCAGATGTTCTACCAGGATGTGGCCAGAGCCATCTTCTTCACTGCCATGTGCTGGGGCAGCAGGGTGAAGCCAACAGGATTAACAAGCTCACCAGGAAGGCCAGCTCCATCCTGGGGGCAGAGTTGGATGCACTGGAGATGGTCTCGAAGGGGAGGATGCTCCTCAAACTGCGGAGCATCCGGGACAATACAGCTCACCCCCTCCATGACACACTGGTCAACCTGAGGAGCAGCTTCAGCAACAGACTGGTTCCACCGAGATGCAGCACAGAATGCCACAGGAGATCCTTTTTCCTTGTGGCTATCAAACTGTACAACCCCTCCCCCTCTGCTGTGGGGTGGACTGACTCTCTTTCGCCCCCCCCCCCACCACAAACCTTTGCACATCCCCAATCCTAGACTTTCTATTTGTTACTTTAATTTCATGTTTCCTGTATCTTATTGTGTTTTTATGATTGTTGGCAGACCAATTTCCCTCCTGAGATAAATAAAGTTCTATTGTATCGTCTCGTATCTTAAAACTAAACTGTTATGCAAAGAGTGGTGGGTGCCTAAACTAAAGACATGGAACATTATTGGTTCCAGAGCAGTAATCAACCTTCCACTACTGTAGTTCTGTCCTACACGACTAGGGTTCATTTACAGAAGTGATGTTCAAGTATTGTGGACTAGGTGGGCCGAAAGGCCTGCTTCCATCCTGTATCTCCAAAAGCTAAAACTAAAATAAAGTCTTAGCCTTATGATCCAAGATTCTTTCAATATTTTTAACTTCTGGTCCTCCAGGAATGTGATCGATGATCTTTTAACTTAATTAAGTAATTCTTTGCTGATGCTGTGTAGATGTCAGGACTGTACTGGTGGTTCCACTACAATGACCTCACTGGCATCGAACTGACAACATTGATGAAACAAATCAAATCCAACTAATAACCATTTAACCAGGCTGCTTTAAGGTCAAGGGTGTTTTATTGTCATCTGCTACAGCCACAGTCACTCAAGGCGTTCCCCAAATGCTCCATACTCGGCCCCCTCCACTTCATCATCTACATCCTCCCCCTTGGTCAGATACTCCGCCACTTCAACTTGGACTTCCACTGTTACGCCGATGACACCCAGATCTACCTCGGCACCAAATCCCCCCACAACACCCCCCTCTCCCATATCAGCTATAAAAACCTGGATGCAACATAACTTACTCAAACCCAACAGCGATAAGACAGAATTCCTCCTCATAGGCTCCAAAGCCACACACAGCAAAATCAATAGCCCCACTCTCACCATCGACGGCACCACTGTCTCCCCATCTCCCCAGGCCCGCAAACTTGGCGTGATCTTTGATTCCACCCTCTCCCTTGAGCCTCACATCCGCCATGTCATTAAAACCTCCTTCTTTCATCTCCCCAACATCGCCAAACTCAGACCCAATCTCACACCTCCCGCTGCTGAAAGACTCATCCATGCCTTCATCTCCTCCTGACTGGATTATTGCAACTCACTTCTCCTTGGCATCAGCTCCACCTACATCAATCGACTCCAACTGGTCCAGAACGCAGCCGCCCGACTCATCACCCACACCAAATCCTGGCATCACATCACTCCAGTTCTCAAACAACTTCACTGGCTTCCCATCTCCCACCGGATCACCTACAAAATCCTGGTCCTCACCTACAAAGCCCTCCACCATCTGGCCCCCCCATATCTCACTGACCTCCTCTCCCCCTACCAACCCTCACGGTCCCTCTGATCCACATCAGCCGGTCTCCTCTCCATCCACAAATCCAACCTCCGCAGTTTTGGGGACACAGCCAGGGCAGCTCCCAGGCTCTGGAACTCCCTCTCCCAACTGATCCGCAATTCCGTGTCCCTCACCATTTTCCAGTCCCACCTCAAGACCCATCTCTACACCTCTGCCTATCCTTAGCCCCACGTCCCCCTCCTTTTTCATCTGTGCATTAATTGCCTCATATTGTGTTTTGAATTGAATTCTGTCTTTACTTTGTGTACTAGTCATGTCTCTACTATTTATTTCATTCCCCTTACATGTTTTTCCTCTACCTGCTAAATTTTTGTAAGGTGTCCTTGAGACTCTTGAAAGGCACCCATAAATAAAATTTATTATTATTATTATTATGTCCCGGATGGGACAATGAAATTCGTACTTGCTGCAGCACAACAGAATATGTGAATATGTAAACATTGTCTATAACGGGGAAGAGAGAAAAAAAAAGGTCAATAAATAACAACTATAGTGCAATAATAAGCAGTTCAGAGCTCAGAGTTTATTTGATGCTGTGTTCAATTCCCTGATGGCTGTAGGGAAGACGCTATTCCTGAACCTGGACGTTACAGTTTTCAGGCTCCTGTACCTTCTTCCTGATGGCAATGGTGAAATGAGAAGCATGGAAGGTGGTGTCGATAGTGATATCATATGGCAGCCGCCTACCCAATACCAACTCACCAACAGTGCAGCACGGTGGCACAATGGTCGAGCTGCTGCTTTACAGTGCCGAGAGACCCAGGTTCAATCCTGACCACGGGTGCTGCATGTGTGGAGTTTGCACGTTCTACCTGTGGCCGCGTGGGTTTTCTCCGGGTGCTCCAGTTTCCTCCCGCACTCCAGAGATGTACAGGTTTGTAGGGTAATTGGCTTGGTAAAATGATAGATTGTCCCTAGTGTGTGTAGGATAGTGCTAGCATACGGGGTGATCACTGGTGGCGCGGGCCCAGTGGTGCCAAAGGTCCTGTTTCTGCCCTGTATCTCTAAACTAAGCTAAATGGCAAAAGACAAAGCGCTGGAGGAACTCAATGGATCTGGCCGTGAAGTAATCAACAAATGATATTTCGAGTTGGGATCCTTATTCACTCTGACACTGAAGGGTCCCATCCCAAATTTCCTCCGCAGCTGCTGCCTGACCCACTGGAGTTCCTCCAGCATTTTGTGCTTAGCTCAAGATTGCAGCATCTGCAGTTCCTTGTGTCGCCAGCTACTCGCTGGTGGTCATTTTGGGTTTTGGCAACAACATTTGGCTACAGATCTCATTGCAGCTTTTTTTTCAGTTCAGTTTAGTTCGGAGATACAGCACGGAAACGGGCCCTTCGGCCCAACGAGTTTGTGCCAACCAGCAATTACTCCGTACACAAGCACTATACTACACACCAGGAACAATTCACAACCTTTACCGAAGCCAATGAACCCATGTTATCCCACGTGCAGACTCCATACAGGCAGCATCCGTGGTCAGGATCGAACCCGGGACTCTGACGCTGTAAGGCAGGAACTCAACCGCTGCGCCACCGTGCTGCCCTAATTTAACGATGCAGGCCAATCAACCTACAAACCTGTCTGATTTTTGGAGTTTGGAGGAAACTGAAGCATCGGGAGAAAACCCGTGGCAGTCACGGTGGCGCAACGGTAGAGTTGCTGCCTTACAGCGAATGCAGCGCCGGAGACCCGGGTTCGATCCCGACTACGGGTGTTGTCTGTACAGAGATTGTACGTCCTCCGTGGGTTTTCTCCGAGATCTTCGGTTTCCTCCCACACTCCAAAGACGTACAGGTTTGTAGGTTAATTGGCTTGATGTAAATGTAGGATAGTGTTAATGTGCGGAGATCGCTGGTCGGCGCGGACCCGGTGGGCCGAAGGGCCCGTTTCCGTGCTGTATCTCTAAAACTAAAACAAGAAAGAACGTACAAACTCCGTCGAGACAGCAGCCAAAGTTAGAATCGAACCCGGGTCTCTGGCGCTGTGAGGCAGCAACTCTCATGCTGCACCACCCTGCTGCCCTTGACAGCAAGGACGCATTTAATTGAGCAATGCATCATTGCAGCGTGGTAGTGTCGCAATCATCGCCATCGTCTTACAGCTCGAGATTCAATCTTGACCTCTGGTCGTGTCTGTTGAAATTGCCATTAGGTTTTTATTGTCACGTGTTCCAAGATTCCGTGGAGAGCTTCAGTTTGCGTGCTGTCCAATTAAATAATAAAATACTATACATAATTAAAAAGTAGTAAAACACGATAAGTGTCTCACTAACGCGATTATCATACAAAGTCTGACATCAAACCACACAAGGTTAGAAAATCATAAGCTTAGCCCGAGAGAAAGAACCTATTGCATGTTCTGAGGGTGGGGAAAAAGAGCCCAGTATTCTTGCCACGTGCACCGTGAAAAGCTTTTGTTGCTTTCTAACCAGCTAGCGGAAAGACAATACAGGATTGTAGATACAACGTGCGACAAAGAGATACAAAGTGTGAAAGTAACCTCGCGGGTCTGTGCATCACTGTTCACCCACATCCTGCAGATGTGCTATTAGGTTAAGAGCCTGCTCTCAAATACGACTTATCTTAGGTTAATGGCAAACATAATGTTACAGGGAGAGAGGAAAAGGGACATGAGTTTACTTTAGTTTAGAGATACAGCGCAGAAACAGGCCCTTCGGTCCACCGAGTCCGCACCGACCCAGCGATCCCCACACAGTAACACTACCCTACGCACACTAGGGACAATTTACACTTTGTGCCAAGCCAATTAACCAACAATCTTGTACGCCTTTGGAGTGTGGGATGAAACCGAAGATCTCGGAGAAAACCCACATAGTCATGGGGACAGCCTACAAACTCCATAGAGACAGCACCCGTAGTCGGGATCGAACCCGGGTCTCTGGCGATGCAAGAGCTGCAAGACAGCAACTCTACGCCTGTGCCACCGAGCCACCCCACTACCCAAGTGCCGATCTAAACACGACTTAAATGCCACTATCATACCTGCATCCACCACCACCTCCGACAGTGCGTTCCAGGCACCCACCATTCTTTGTGTAACAGAATTAGACTTTAGAGATACAGCATGGAAACAGGTCCTTCGGCCCACCGAGTCCATGCTGACCAGCGATCGACCCGTACACTAGCACTATCCCACACATTAGGGACTATTTACAATTTTCAGAAGTCAATTAAACTACAAACCTGTGCGTCTTTGTAGTGTGGGAGGAGAGCGGACCACCCGGAGAAAAGCCACGCAGGTCACATGGGGGAACGTAAAAAACTCCGCACAGACAGCACCCATTGCCAGGATCGAACCCGGGTCTCTGGCGCTGTAAGGCAGCAACTCTACCGCTGTGCCACCATGCCACCCTTTGTCCCACACATCTCCTTTAAACCTTGCCCCTCTCACCTTAAAGCTACACCCTCTGGTCTTTGGTCAAGTAGGGAATGAGGTTCTGGCAGATCCGCTCCCACAACCAACGTTGCGGGCTGGTGTCTTGCCCCTCCCCAATTGCTGAACCTCTCTCCCTTCATAGCAAAAGGATTTGAGTATAGGAGCAGGGAGGTTCTACTGCAGTTGTACAGGGTCTTGGTGAGACCACACCTGGAGTATTGCGTACAGTTTTGGTCTCCTAATCTGAGGAAAGACATTCTTGCCATAGAGGGAGTACAGAGAAGGTTCACCAGACTGTTCCTGGGATGTCAGGACTTTCATATGAAGAAAGACTGGATAGACTCGGTTTGTACTCACTAGAATTTAGAAGGTTGAGGGGGGATCTTATAGAAACGTACAAAATTCTTAAGGGGTTGGACAGGCTAGATGCAGGAAGATTGTTCCCGATGTTGGGGAAGTCCAGAACGAGGGGTCACAGTTTAAGGATAAAGGGGAAATCTTTTAGGACCGAGATGAGGAAAATTTTTTTCACACAGAGTGGTGAATCTCTGGAATTCTCTGCCGCAGAAGGTAGTTGAGGCCAGTACATTGGCTATATTTAAGTGGGAGTTAGATGTGGCCCTTGTGGCTAAAGAGACCAGGGGGTATGGAGAGAAGGCAGGAACAGGATACTGAGTTGGATGATCAGCCCTCGAAGGGCTGAATGGCCTACTCCTGAACCTATTTTCTATGTTTCTATACCCCATTCTCCTACCTTCACCCCATAACCTCTGACACCCGTACTAATCAAGAATCTATCAATTTATGCCTTTAAATGATCCATTGACACGGACTCCACAGACTTCTGTGGCAATGACAGATTCATCACCTTCTGACTAAAGAAATTCCTCCTCATCTCCTTCCTAAAGGAGCTTCCCTTGATTCTGAGGCTGTGACCTCTAGTCCTAGACTCTCCCACTAGTGGAAACATCCTCTCCACATCCGCTCTATCCAGTCCTTTCACTACGGATTGCAAACAACAACATCACCAATTCAAATCTGACAGTGAGGACACAATACAGGGCAGGCAGGGTAGCAGAGACCCGGGTTCGATCCTGACCACGGATGCTGTCCGTGCGGAGTTTGCACGTTCTCCCAATGGCCGCGTGGGGTTTCTCCGGCGTTCTCCGGTTTCCTCCCACATTCCAAAAGACGTACAGGATGTTAGTTTGATCGGCTTTTGGTAAAAATTATATATTGTCCCTGGCGTGTGTAGGATAGTGCTCGTGTACGGGGTGATCGCTGGTTGGCGCGGACTTGGTGGGCCGAAGGGCCTGTTTCCACGCTGTAGCTCTCAACTCCAAACTCTAAACTCCAAAAACATCTCTTAAACAGATTCATCTGTTCACAGCTGGCATGCGTACAATTTAGCTCTGCAGAGCAAAAATAATAAGTTGGATATAAGACAGTATCAAATAAGGAGAGCAAAAATAATTCAATGTTGCAACAGAGTGAAGAAATGCCTTGGAGAATTACTTTTGATTTTGATTTTGAAGAAGTTATGAAGGAATCAATAGAAGGCTTTTAGTTTGGTCCTTGCACCATCTTCAGCAATAATACATCATTGGACTAGGCTGCCTTGTAAGACGGGATATGAAGATCAAACGGAACTGGACTGAGTTGGAGGGGGATGATGTGAGGTTCAATGAAGTAGTCAGCGTAACTTTTGTTTGAGGTTTAGTTGGAGATTTTAAATGCTGGTGAGATCGAACCTGCAATGCAAGCAGTGTAAGGCAGCAACTCTAACGCTGCGCCACCGTTTGGCCGTGCCTGTTGTACTCGGAAAGCGCAATTAAAAGCTACGTCAGAAAATTATTTAGTTGCACAATCTTTAATTGAAAACTGATTCTTAAATAAATGTTGCCGCTCAGCCAAAACAACTCCAGTTACCAAACAATTGGAGGGAAATGCTGTTCCTTCTCTCTTCAGTATTGGCACAAATATTAATATCTCGTCGTTTCCATGAAGGCAAATTGTTCCTAGATTTTCAATTAAGTTGTAAGCACTATTAAACATTGGCGGTGAAGCAGATTGGTGTACTAGAGACTGAGGATGTGTATTGGTTTCTATGGGGTTTGCCCATGATTAGATTAGTTTAGTTTAGAAATACAGCATGAAAACAAGCCCTTCAGCCCACCGAGTCCGTGCTGTCCATCATTCACCCGTACACACGAGTTCTATGTTATCCCACTTTCTCATCCACTGCCTACACACCCGCACGTCTTTGAGATGTGAGACAGAACCGGGGCACCAGGAGAAAACCCACTTGGTCACAGGGAGAACGTGCAAACTCCACCCAGACAGCATCCGAGGTCAGGATCAAACCTGGGTCTCTGGCGCTGCGAGGCTACAATCAGCACATGGATATGCAGGGAGATCAAACCTGCCATGTTGAGTTGGATGATCAGCCCTGATCACATTGAATGGCGGTGCAGGCTCGAAAGGCCAAATGGCCTACTCCGGCACCTATTTTCTATGTTTCTATGTTTCTATGTCTATGTCTATCTATTGTCTATTGAATGGAGGGATATGGATTATGTGCAGGCAGATAAGAGTTGGTCGAGGCATCAGTGATAAACTAAACTAAACTAAACTAAACAGTTGGGCTCCACAGTTGGTGGTGGACAAACCAGAGCACTGGAGGAAACCCACACAGTCACGGGGAGAATATGTAAACATCAGAATAATGAAAGGCTTGGATAGAGTGGACGTGGAGAGGATGTTTCCACTAGTGGGAGAGTCTAGGGGAGATGAGGAGACATTTATTTTGCCAGAGGGCGGTGAATCTGTGGAATTCTTTGCCACAGAAGGCTGTGGAGGCCAAGTCAATGGATATTTTTAAGGCAGAGATAGACCGATTCTTGATTAGTACGGGTGTCAGAGGTTATGGGGAGAAGGCAGGAGAATGTGTTCAGGAGGGAGAGATAGATCAGCCACGATTGAATGGCGGAGTAGACTTGTTGGGCTGAATAGCCTAATTCTACATCTATGTTTTCAAGAGAGAGTTAGATATAGCTCGTTGGGCTAATGGAATCAAGGGATATGGGGAGAAAAAGCAGGAACGGGGCACAGATTGTGGATGATCAGCCATGATCATATTGAATGGTGGTGCTGGCTCCAAGGGCCGAATGGCCTATTCCTGCACCTGTTTTCCATGTTTCCATGTGCCTATTGCTTCAGACCTTATGACCTAAACTCTGCACAGACGGAAGTCAGGATTGAACCTGCGACGTTGGCGCTGTGAGGCAGTAACTCTACCAGCTGCGTCACTGTGTGCCGCCCCATGTGATTTACTTCTTTACTTTCCCCCCTCTGGGATCACTTAACCGCGTTAAACAAAGACTTAAAAGGCAACTTAGACCAGGGACTGGGGGAAGAGACCGTAATATAGCTGGCATCAAATTAACCTGGATTATGCTGTAAGACCAGATCATTAATTTTTTATAAAACGAGGTTCAATTATAGATCCATTCTTCAGACCTTTCCTGAGTTGTTTCATCAATTGTAAAATCTCTAGATTTATACTGAGGAGCCCAGGGTCAGGTATGTGTCAAATGTTTCATGCATGAAAAAAAATAGTCGCAACAGAATAATGAGCAGGACCTATTCTCTGACATATTAGATCACCTTGCATGCAGAGTTGTTAATGAATCTGTAGCCAGCAACCAGAATACAATCTGAGCTGACCTAAATGAATATATAATCTCCAGTCTCGCAAGAGTCATAGAGTGGTGCAGCGTGGATATGGGCCCTTCAGCCCAACTTGCCCAAAGGGGCCATCATGCCCCAGATACACTAGCCCCACCTGCCTGCTTTTGGTCCACATCCCTCCAAACTTGTCCTTTCATGTACCTGTCTAACTGTTTCTTAAACATAGAAACATAGAAAATAGGTGCAGGAGGAGGCCATTTGGCCCTTCGAGCCAGCACCGCCATTCATCGTGATCATGGCTGATCATCCCCTATCAATAACCCATGCCTGCCTTCTCCCCATATCCCTTGACTCCACTAGCCCCTAGAGCTCTATCTAACTCTCTTTTAAATCCATCCAGTGACTTGACCTCCACTGCCCTCTGTGGCAGGGAATTCCATAAATTCACAACTCTCTGGGTGAAAAAGGTTTTTTCTTAAATGATATCCCCTTTATTCTAAGACTGTGGCCCCTGGTTCTGGACTCGCCCAACACTGGGAACATTTTTCCTGCATCTAGCTTGTCCAGTCCTTTTACAATTTTATATGTTTCTATAAACATTGGGATAATGCTGGGATCTAAGACCTGAGATGCTGCTATGTTTAGGTTTAGGTTTATCATTGTCATGTGTACCGAGGTAAGTTCATAGTTTCATAAGTTATAGGTTGAAGAATTAGGCCAATTGGCCCATCAGATCTACTCTGCCATTCAATCATGGCTGATCTATCTTTTTCTCTCAACCCCATTCTCTTGCCTTCTCCCCATAAAACTCCTGCCACCCTAACCCATCAACAATCTGTCAATCTCCGCCTTCAAAATATCCATTGACTTGGCCTCCACAGCCTTCTGTGGCAATGAGTTCCACAGATTCACCACCCTGTACAGTACAGTGAAAAGGTTTGTGTTGCATGCTATCCAATGTTCCGTATCATATTCCCATTGGGAATGCGAAGAAGAAGAAATGATCTGATTGGGACAAATCGTTGATTTTTTCCAAAGTAGAGTGAAGTGTAGATGGAGTCAATGGTGAGGAGACTGGTCTGTGTGATGGGCTGAGCTACATCCACAACTGTGCATTCACGGGTTGCATGGTGAAGCAGCGCCAGAGACCCGGGTTCCATCCTGACCACGGGTGCTGTCTGTATGGAGTTTGTACGTTCTCCCTGTGAGCGCGTGGGTTTTTTGGCCCAAGAACCCACGTCCCTCTCCTCGCCCACCCGACCTCCACCATGTCTCGAGGCATACTCCAAAGACATACAGGTTTGCAGGTTAATTGGCTCGGTGTATGTGTAAATTGTCCCTTGTGTGTATAGGTAGGATAGTCAATAGACAATAGGTGCAGGAGTAGGCCAATCGGCCCTTCGAGCCAGCATCGCCATTTAATGTGATCATGGCTGATCATCCACAATCAGTACCCCGTTCCTGCCTTCTCCCCATATCCCCTGACTCCGCTATCTTTAAGAGCTGCTAATGTGCGGGGATCGCTGGTCGGCGTGGATTTGGTGGACCGAAGGGCCTTATTCCACGCTGTATCTCTAAACTAAAGTGGTCCATGTACTCAAGCCTTCACTTGCTGGAGGAACTGTGAATGAATGAATGAATGAATGAATGAATGAATGAATGAATGACTGAATGAATGAATGATTGGATGAATGATTGAATGTATGAATGAATGATTGAATGTAAGAATGAATGAATGATTGAATGAATGAATGATTAAATGAATGATTACTTTATTGTCACATGTGGCAAGTTACAGTGCATTTTTCCTGCATACCCAAGGTATGAAAACAGTCACCACATAAAGGGTGCTGACTAGGTTACAAAGTACCCCCGCGCCAGGTCATCCTTTGTTCTTCCTGCTCTCCCTCTTTCACAGGGTTCACAGGGTTCACAGGGTTAAGGGCCTGTCCCACGAGCATGCGACCTGCATGCGGCAAGCTCGACCAAACCGGAAGCGGGGGCCGCGCGGAGGTCGAGTGAGTGACGTGAAGTTCGAGTGAAGTTCGCGCGTGACGTACGGCGTCAAGACGCTGCGCTGCGCACGCCCGTCGAGGTGGTGCGTACGACGTCGAGGCGGCTGCGGGCTGGCAGGCCGTTGCCGCGCTCCATACTCCACAACTCCATACTTCTCCAGCGATCGAAGTGGGGACGGCGGCTCAAGCGACCACGTTAGGTCGCATGCTCGTGGGACAGGCCCATAAGAAGATTAGAGGAGGAGGAAATAGCTGAGATGGATTAGTATCGAAAAAATAAGATCAACGTCGTTCAGCGATTGGAAGGGAATGGTACATGGAAAGTGAAGTTTACACAGGAGATCTGAACAATAGCATTCAAAATCAGTCTGAAGATTAAGATTGGCTGAGAGATGAACCATTGGTCTCACAGCCAATTATGTTACAGACAATTAATTAAGATTTCCAAGTAGTCCACGGATTCAAAATTATTGAAAATAATATCTGCCTCCTATTAATTTCTCCCACTCCTCTGGTACAAATGCATCCACTTACAGTTCCCCGGCAGATACCTGTGATGAGTCAAGGCTAATTCACTGCTTAATTCATTCTGACTCTATCATAGCTGGGCCTTGCCCTTAGTGCTAATGCAATGATGTTATGACTGTAACTGGTAATTAATAGATAAGCACCTGAACACATCTGTCAGTGTTCTTGACTAACGTACAAATATTCTTAATAAATTAACAATCTCTCTCTCTTACTCTCACTCTCTCTCTCTCTCGCTCCCTCTCTCTCTCTCTCTTCCTCTCTGGTTGCTGCAATATGGAAAAAATCCTAATAAAACATGAACCACAGGGAAGCACGCTGCAGCAGCGGCTGAGTTACTGCCTTACAGCACTTGCAGCGCCAGAGATCCGGGTTCGATCCAGGCTCCGGGTGCTTGTCTGTACGGAGTTTGTACGTTCTCCCCGTGACCTGCGTGGGTTTCCTCCGAGAACTTCTGTTTCCTCCCACACTCCAAAGATGTACAGGTTTGTAGGTTAATTGGCTTGGTATAAACGTAAAAATAGTCCCTCGTGCAGGATAGTGTTAACGTGCGGGGATCGCTGGTCGGTGTGGAATCGATGGGCCTGTTTCGGCGCTGTGTCTCTAAATTAATATCATTTTGGTAAACATCTCCTGCATCTTCTCCGAATCCTCCACAATTTTCCAGAACCAAGCGGCGTAGCTGGTAGTACTGCTGCCTCACGGCGCCAGAGACCCGGGTTCAATTCTGACCATGGGTGCTGTCTGTGAGTATATTTTCATTTAGTTTATTATTGTCATGAGGACCGAGTTACAGTGAAAATCTTTTTTTCTGCACGCTATACATTCAAAGAAAATACTTTACGTGCATACAATCGAGCTGCCCATTGTGAATAAATAAAGGAAAAAAAGGTCAACATTTAGTGCAAAGACATCAGATTGAACTCTGATGAAATCTGATTAAAGATAGTTCAAACGTCTTCATTGAGGTAGATGAGTTTCCTTTGGTTTCCTCCTACATTTCAAAGACATGCGGGTTTGCAGGTTAATTGGCCTCTGCAAATATTGTCCCAAATGTGTCTCTGGAATGGATGAGAGAGTAAGGTAACATAGAGCTTGTGTGAATGCATAATCAATGGTCGGCATGGACAGAGTGGGCCGAAAGGCCTGTTTCTATGCTGGGTTTCGAAAACGAAAATAGCTAAAATCCAATCTGTGTTGCATCCATCCATTCATCCACTCACGTCATCCTCCGCACCAGCCTTGTCCAAGAGTGTAAGTACGGTAATCATAATCATACTTTATTAGCCAAATATGTTTTGCAACATTCGAGGAATTGTCATACAGTCATACCAATAAAAAAACAACAAAACACACAAAATACATTTTAACATAAACATCCACCACAGTGACTCCTCCACATTCCTCACTGTGATGGAAGACGGAAAAAAAGCTCAATCGCTCCTTTCTTTGTCCTCCAGAGGTCGGGGGCCTCTAACCCTCCGTTGACGGGACGATCTTACTCCCGTAGCCGGCGGTGGGCCTCCTCGTCAGGACGATCAAGCTCCTGCATCGGGTGGGGGGGGAATCTCAGCTCCCCCGCGGTGGGCGATCGATCCTGGGTCGGGGCTAGTCGAACATCGTGCGGCTTTTGGATCTTCCCGACGTCTGCCTCTTACCCGAGACTGAAGCTCCTTGATGTTAAAGTCCGCAGACCGTGGTTGGAGCGTCGATCCCAGGCAAGGAATCGGCTCCGATGGTAAGTCCACGCCCCGCGGTGGGGCTCAAAAACAGTCCGTGGTTGGAGCATCGATCCCAGGCAAGGCATTCCAGCTCCACAATGTTAGGCTGCAGAGCAACCGGAGATACGATCCGGAAAAACAATCGCATCTCTGGCACGTTGAGAGATTGACATAAAGTTTCCCCCGATCCCCCCCGCCCCCGCACCACATAAAACAAGCCAGATGTTTGGCTCCATTAACTACAAGGTGCAGCATTACCACATTCAATTAAAAAAGTTCAGATCCAACCACGACAGAATGCAAATAGCGTTGTGTGTGGAGGGGAGCGATTATATTTTCCACAGACATAATTAATTCAAGCTCTGTAACTGTGATTCCAAGGATGCTGTGACTGAATAATTCATAAAAAGGAGCTTGTAAAATGAGTGACCTTCAACAGCTCCGCTGGCGGAGAATCTCTACAAGGTTGAAGCTCGGATATGTGAAGTAAGGTGTTCGTGGTGTACATTGTGCTGCGGGACATTCAAACAGAGTGTTTTTATCAGTGTAGCTCAGCTTTGTTTAGAGATACAGCGCGGAAACAGGCCCTTCGGCCCATCGAGTCCGCACCGACCAGAGAGCCCCGCACATTATCACCATCCTACACACACCAGGGACAATTTACACTTACAGCAAGTCTATTAACCTACAAGCCTGTATGTCTTTGGAGTGTTGGAGAAAACCCACATGGCCACGTGGAGAACGAGTGGCTTGGAGCATAGGGTTTGAGATTAGGAGGAAAGAGTTGCACAAGGCCCTGGTGAGACTACACCTTGAGTATTGTGTGCAGTTTTGCTCTCCTAATTTGAGGAAGGACATTCTTGCTATTGAGGGAGTGCAGCGTAGGTTCTCGATGCTAATTCCTGGGATGGCGGGACTGTCATAGAATGGGTCGACTGGGCTTGTGTTCACTGGAATTTAGGATGAGAGGATATCTTATAGAAACATATAAAATGATTAAGGGATTGGATACACTAGATGCAGGAAACATGTTTCCGATGTTGGGGGAGTCCAGCACCAGGGGCCACAGTTTAACAATAAGGGGTAGGCTATTTAGAACTGAGTTGAGGAAAAACCTTTTCACCCAGAGACTTGGAATTTGTGGAATTCTCTGCCACGCAATGCAGTGGAGGCCGATTCACTGGATGCAATCAAAAGACAGCAAGATGGAGCTCTTAGGGCTAGCGGAATCAAAGGATATGGGGAGAAGGCAGGAATGGGGTACTGATTGTGGATGATCAGCCATGATCACATTGAATGGCGGTGCTGGCTCAAAGGGCCGAATGGCCTACTCCTGCCCCTATTTTCTATGTATCTATGTGTGTACAAACCCCGTACAGACGCCATCTGTAGTCGGGATCGAACCCTTGTCTCCGCTGCTCCACCGTGCCGCCTGTTGTGTTAAATCCAGCCCTAACCTCTGTTGGGTTTCACTCCCCTCCCCCATCCAAATCTCGCCCCCTCTCCAATGGACTACACACCTATTTTTCCAAATATCCCGCCTCTCCTTTCCCATTCCTCTGTCCCCTTCTGCCTATATCCCTCCAACTTCACCTTGCGGGCGGCACGGTGGCACAGCGGTAGAGCCACTGCCTTACAGCACCAGAGACCCAGGTTCAAGCGTGACTACGAGTGTTTGTCTGCATGGAGTTTGTACGTTCTCCCTGTGACCACGTGGGTTTTCTCCGGGTTCTCTGGTTTCCTCCCGCACTCCAAAGATGTGGAGGTTTGTAGGTTAATTGGCTTTTGTAACAATTGTAAATTGTTCCTAGTGTATAGAATAATGTTAGTGTACCTGTTGATCGCTGGTCGGTGCGGTCTCAATGGGCCGAAGGGCCTGTTTCCGCACTGTACGTCAAAAGTCCAAAGTCTAACTGTAGTACGACAAGCATTGCAAAAATGTTGCAATGTGCTATAGAGAAACATTATACAATAATTTGATGTTGAACTGCGAGGATAAATTGAGGCAAATGACTGGAAGTCTGGTCAAAGAGAGATTTTAAAGTGTCTTAAGGGAACAATGTTCATGGAAGGACGATTCGGTGAGGACTTGCCAGAGAATTAAGGGCTTTGGCAGATGAAGACACGCCTGTTAATGGTGAAACTATTAAAAATGAAACAATTAAGGGCTCAAATGGCAGAGTGGGAAGCCTCTGCCAGCTATGGGTCTGAAGTTAGACCCAGAAAGCTGGAATAACTCAGCGGGCCTGGAAGAAAACCTTTCCCTGGAGAAAAGGAATAGGTGACGTTTCGGGTCAAGACCACTCTTCAGAATGAGAGTTAGTGCAGAGGGAAACTGAAGATATGAAAACGTTCAGAACAAATCAGAGCTGGCACCGATGGCCAAGGAGCGGGGGAGCCCACAATGATCCATTGTGGGCAGTGGAAGAGGTGATAACGAAGGGATACGAACAGGGCGATGGTGGAACTGTTCATAGGTACAGAAGTGTGATAACGCACACTTCCAGATTCAGGGACTGTTTCTTCCCAGCTGTTATCAGGTGACTGAAGTACCCTACCACAAGTAGAGAGCAGTGCTGAGAAACTATCTACCTCATTGGAGATCCTCGGACTGTCTTTGATCGCACTTCACTGGCTTTATCTTGCACTAAACGACATTCCCGTTATTCCCTTTATCGTGTTTCTGTACACTGTGGATGGCTCAACTGGAAACTTGCATCGTGACCATAAACTAAACTCAAATTAGCAGGACAACTGGTGTGGGGGAGGAACGGAGAGAGAGGGAATGCAGGGGTTACCTTGAAATTACAGCCTTTAAATACCTTTGATCTGGTATTTTGTTGGTTCACATGCCTGATTAATGATGTTTTATCATTAATGTTTTATTATTATTAATGTTTAGTGTTTTCTGAGTCATTCGTAACTGTCCCTGTTGTCATGTTGTTACTTGTGAGTGGAGCACCGAGGCAAATTCCTTGTATGTGAATAGTTGGCCAATAAACTTACTTACTTACTTACTTAGAGAAATCAAAACTCGTACCACCAGGTTGTAAGCTGCCCAAGCGAAATACGAAGCGTTGTTCCTCCAATTTGCGTGTGGCCTCACTGTGATAGTGGAGGAGGCCCTGGAGAGAAAGGTTCCTGTGGGTAGGAAGGAACTGCAGATGCTGGTTTACACCAAAAAATAGACACAAAATGCTGGAGTAACTGAGCGGGCCAGGCAGCATCTCTGGAGAGAAGGAAGGGGTGACGTTTCGGGTCGAGTCGCTTCCTCAGACTGAGAATGAGAATGGGAAGGGGAGTTCAAATGTTTGGCAACAGAGTTGTCTGCAATAGTTGGCTCCTCAATACAACAAGAAATCGAAAGCATTTAATAAAGGTTCTTCCACAAGATTTCCAAATCAGATCTCTCTGTGTTATGCTGCCACCGGTATCTTATTCTTCCTTTTTAATAAAATACCTGTCACTTCCTGTTAGTTCTTGGTGAATAATGTCCTGTCCGTGAGCTATTCTCAAATCTGCAGTTCATCTTGTACTGGATTCTTGAAGCTTACCACCATGAGAAGATATTACCTGGAACGAAATGGAATACTTTATGTTATTGTCCCATATGACAAGGCACACTAATGCCCCTGTCCCACTTAGAGACGGGGGTGAGGGAGGGGGAGCATCGGACAGGTTTTTGTCAGTCTCCCTACCTGCTCCCGCTACCTGCAACCTCCGGCAACCTCCTGCAACCTCTGGGAACCGCACGGAAACGTTGGGTGGGGCGCAATGTCTCCAGAGGTTTCCGTTCAGGTTTCCTAAGTGGGACAGGGGCATAAGATTCTTTGCATGCGCACCCAATGTACCCAAATGGCTGCCCCCTACGTCGCTGACAATGTGACAAAGTACGCCAGCTCCTCTTTTCCATTGTTCCCCCCCCAACGCTGTGTCCTCCATTGTCCGATGCTCCCCCTCCCTCACCCCCGTCTCTCCACATAGTCCATTGTTCTTCCCCCTCCCCCCCTCACGGCATTCCCCCCATGCTCTCTTGACCATCGACCACAGGCCAACCAGCGAGGTATCATCCCCCCCAGCTCTCATGTGAGTAAAGGCCCTGTCCCACATTCCTGAGTTACTCACGAATTCTCCTGAGTTTTCAAACTCGCAGAATGTTCGTACCAAGGCCGTAGGTGTCCCTGGATATATCGTAGCGGCTCGTTATTCCAGCCGTGGGTACGCGGGGCTATTTTTTTACTCGTGACTTTTTTACTTGTCCCGACTTACCTGATGCCCCGAGTACCTACGGCCGGCATAACGAGCCGCTACGATATATTCACGGACTCGTTACGAACATTCTGCTAGTTTGAAAACTCGGGAGAATTCGCGAATAACTCGGGAGAGTGGGACAGGGCCCTAAGGCTTAGGATAACAAAGTACGGCGGCTTTCTCATCCCAAGCCGTGCGGAGTGACTCTTTATTACTGTCCTCATAATATCTTTGGTTTTAGACTTTTAGCATTAGAGAAACAGCGTGGAAACAGGCCCTTCGGCCCACCAAGTCCACGCTGACTGACGAACTCTCGGACACTATGCGTTGGAAGGAACTGTGGTTTTACACCGAAGATAAACACAATATGCTGGAGTAACTCAGCGGGTCAGGCGTCATATCTGGAGAAAAGGAGTAGGTGATGTTCTGCAGTCTGAAGAAGAGTCTCGACCCGAAACGACACCTGTATCTTTATTCCACAGGTGATGCCTGACCCGCTGAATTACTCCAGCATTTTGTGTCTATCTTCAGACCCATAGCTAGCTGAGCTGTCACGCTTAGCCATTTCAGCCCTTAATTGTTACCCTAGTTCTATCCGACACACTAGGGACAATTTACAGAAGCCAATTAACCTACAAACCTCTAGGTCTTTGTAGTTTGGGAGGAAAGGAAAAAACCCAGGCAGTCACAGGTAGAATGTGCAAACTCCCCACAGACAGCACCCGCAGTCAGGATCGAACCCGGGTCTCTGGCGCTGTAAGGCAGCAATTCGATGGCTGTGCCACTGTGCTGCTCTTCATCTACATTCACTGCTGCCTTACCCTGCCCACCAAATATCTTAGAGTTTCGGCCCGAAACGTTGCCTATTTCCTTCGCTCCATAGATGCTGCTGCACCCACTGAGTTTCTCCAGCATTTTTGTGTACCTTCGATTTTCCAGCATCTGCAGTTCCTTCTTAAACACCAAATATCTTGTCAGGGAGTCAAATGATTTGAATAGGGTTTTGATCCACTTGCTGAAAGGGAGGTGTGAGGGAGGTGAATGACACAAGGTCAAGTCAAGTCAAGTCCAAGTCAAGTTTATTTGTCACATACACATACGAGATGTGCAGTGAAATGAAAGTGGCAATGCTCGCGGACTTTTGTGCAAAAAGACAAACAAATTATAAACAAAATCATAACACACATATACCTTTACATAATAAATAATGGAAGGAAAAACGTTCAGTAGAGTTAGTCCCTGGTGAGATAGGCATTTACAGTCCGAATGGCCTCTGGGAAGAAACTCCTTCTCAACCTCTCCATTCTCACCGCATGGCAACGGAGGCGTTTGCCTGACTGTAGCAGCTGGAACAGTCCGTTGCAGGGGTGGAAGGGGTCTCTCATGATATTGTTGGCTCTGGAGTTGCACCTCCTGATGTATAGTTCCTGCAGGGGGGCAAGTGAAGTTTCCATAGTGCGTTCGGCCGAACGCACTACTCTCTGCAGAGCCTTCTTGTCCTTGGCAGAGCAATTCCCAAACCAGATGGTAATGTTCCCGGACAAGATGCTTTCCACCGCCGCTGCGTAGAAGCACTGGAGGATCCTCGGAGACACTCTGAATTTCCTCAATTGCCTGAGGTGGTAAAGGCGCTGCCTTGCCTTACTCACGAGTGCTGAGGCGTGTGATGCCCATGTCATATCCTCGGAGATGTGGACTCCCAGATATTTAAAACAGTTCACCTAAATCCACAGGATCCCCATTTATCCTCAATGGGGTGTACGTCCTCGGATGATGTGCCCTCCTAAAGTCCATGATCAGCTCCTTCGTTTTTTTGATGTTCAAGAGGAGGCTGTTATCCTGGCACCAGGTCATGCAGATGCTGGTTTTACAAGTGATGGTGGAGGAATGGAGAGGCAGGGATGGGGGAATTGTGGGATGAATGGGTGCATGTCCCGAAATGGACACAAGTTCGCAAGTTGTAGGAGTAGAATTAGGCCATTCGGCCCATCGAGTCTACTCCGCCATTCAATCATAGTTGATTTCTGTCTCCTAATCCCATTCTCCTGCCTTCACCTCATAACCATTGACACCCGTTCTAATCAAGAATTTGTCTATCTCTGCCTTAAAAAAATATCCACTGACTGCCTCCACTGCCCTCTGTGGCAGTGAGTCCAAGGATTAAATTAGAAGTAAAATTGATGTATTCAAGAGAGAGTTAGATATAGCTCTTACGGCTAACAGAATTAGCCTTGATCATATTGAGTGGCGGTGCTGGCTTGAAGGGCTGAGTGGTCTACTCCTGCACCTACTTTCTATGTTTCTATGTCTAACTACCATCTGAAGAAAGAGGTTCCTCCTCACCTCCTTTCTAAAAGAGTGCCCTTCAATTTTGAGGCTGTGACCTCTGGTCCTAGACTCTCCCACCAGTGGAAACATCCTTTCCACATCCACTCTATCTTTGCTTTCAGTGTTTTTTCGTTAGTTACCTAAAATTGTAGATGTACATTTGCACAGTTAAGACAGGAAGTAGGAAAATTATAGACAGCAGTTTCAACACCAGGTCATTCCAGCTGTACAGTAAGCCTGCATGAAAATAGATGAGTCTTATAGAGTTTTCCTCCTACATCCCAAAGACGTGCGGGTTTCCAGGTTAAATGGCCTCTGTAAGTTGCCTCGAGTGTGTAGGGAGTGGATGAGAAAGTGAGGTGACATAGAAATAGCAGGTAGGCAAAAATGCTGGAGAAACTCAGCGGGTGGGGCAGCATCTATGGAGCGAAGGAATAGGTGACGTTTCGGGTCGAGACCTTTCTTCAGAACATAGAAATAGCGTGCGTTTTCACCGGGTGCTCTGGTTTCCTTTCATATTCTAAAGACGCACAGGATGTTAGGTTGATAAAAGTTATAAATTGTCCCTTGTGTGTAGGCGCGGGTTGGCACGGACTCGGTGGGCCGAAGGGCCTGTTTCAGTGCTGTATCGTACAATCAATTAAAAAAAAGTTTTTTATTCGTTTTATGCTTGTAATCAGAGAGAAAGAAAAAAAACGCATTCCACGAGCTAGCCACGTCCTCAATGTCTGTCTAACAGCTGTAACAAGGCACTGCCTGAAGTGTGGTCATTGTCGTGCATATTGGCCTTCTTAGAGTCATCGAGTCATAGAGTGACACAATGTAGAAACAGGTCCTTTGGCCCAACCTGCCTACACCAGCCAACATGTCCCAGCTATCTAGTCCCACCTGCCTGCGCTTGGTCCATATCCCTCCAAACCTGTCCTATCCATGTTCCTGTCTAAATGTTTCTTAAACGGTGGGATCGTCCCAGCCTCAACTACCTCCTCTGGCAGTTTGTGCCATGCACCCACCACCCTTTGTGTGAAAAAAGTAGCCCCTCTGATGCCTATTACATTTTTTCCCCCTCACCTTGAACCTATGTCCTCTGGTCCTCGATTCCCTTACTCTGGGCAAGAGACTCTGTGCATCTACCCGATCTATTCCTCTCATGAGCATGCTGTTAAACTTGTGCATACTGTTAAACTGAAAGAACCATGATATTGAGTGCTGGCTGTGGTTAAGGTGTGAAGGTTGGCTAGAAACTGCTTTTCGTTGGGAAAAATTATTAAATGTATTCATTTAAACCATCCTTATGTATTTTTAATGCAATGCCAGGCCTAAAATATTGAACCACATCCAGAGCAGCAGTTATCTTGTGTCTGCGATGTCAAGGACAATTCATGCTAATAATCCCATGGTGTTTATTCCCAATTCAATTTACCATAATTGATATTGTGATAATGAAAGGAAGCAAATCAGCAAATCCAACCCTGCCAAAGCAAGTTCTCGCACTGCGGCAGACTTTATATACTCCTGTTCTGAACTAATTAGGGTTGCAAGGATCCTACAGAGGTCACGGTAGGCGCACGGTGGCACAGCGGCAGAGTCACCGCCTCACAGCGCCAGAGACCCGGGTTCGATCCTGACCACTGGTATGGCTTGTACGGAGTTTGCACGTTCTCCCCGTGACCTCGTGGTTTTCTCCGGGTGCACCGGTTTCCTCCCACACTCCAAAGACGTGCGGGTTTTATAGCTCAATTGGCTTCTGTAAAATTGTAAATTACCCCGAGTGTGTAGGATAGTGCTAGTGTACGGAGTGATCGCTGGGCGGCGGGGACTCGGTGGGCCGAATGGCCTGTTTCTACTAAAGTATCCCTAAAGTCCAAAGTAAACAGAACTCTTTCTCTTATTCATCAATGAAGGCGACCGCAAAAACGGATCAGTAAAAATTACAATTGCTCCTGTAGATTCTACCCGTGACCACGTGGGTTTTCTCCGGGTGCTCTGGTTTCCCACCACACTCCAAAGATGGATAAGTTTGCAGATTAATTGGCTTCGGTAAAGCTTATAAATTGTCCCTAGTATGTTTGGGATAGTGCTAATGTGCGCACGGCACGGGCTTGATGGGCTGAAGGGCCTGTTTCCGTGCTGTATCTCTAAACTGAACTAAACTAAACTATACCCTTTCATTACCACTTTTTTAGTTTAGTTTAGTATTCGTCCACGCTGTAGAGATACGGATCTGCAGACACTGGTTAATACACAAAAGGATACAAAATGCTGCAGTAACTCAGCAGGTCAGGTAGCATCTCTGGAGAACCCAGCGGATTGGAGGTAACCTTCTCTGTCATGCTTTGTCCTGCCTCTTCTAGCTTTCTTCTCCCCCGTCCCTACATCCCCAGGTCCCCTACAATCTGTCTGAAGAAGGGTCTCAACCCGAAATGTTCTCCAGAGATGTTGCCTGAGTTACTCCAGCACCTGGTGTCCTTGTTTTGCTATTCTTACCTCTTGTACTTAGGTACGATTGTGCATTTGGTTCGTGAGATTTTACTGAACTGTATCCAAAAAAAGAATGTCTCTGTACCTAGGTGTACTTGTGGCAACAAAATACCATTTTGCCAGTAGACAAAAAAACTTTCCTATCTCAAGCATGTAGGTCATTGATGAATTGGCATTAAAATATTTTGCAGTGAATGGACAAAAAGGGGTCATTTGAACGGTGCTCGTCAGCTTGCAGAGCAGTGTCAGCTGATAACCTCCAGCTTGGTTCGGCAACCTGAGGGCCCAGGAGCGGAAAAGGATGCAGAAAGTCGTAACCACTGCCCAGTCCATCATCGGCTCTGACCTCCCCACCATCGAAGGGATCTATCGCAGTCGCTGCCTCAAGAAGGCTGCCAACATCATCAAGGACCCACACCATCCTGGCCACGCACTCATCTCTCCGCTACCATCGGCAAGAAGGTACAGGAGCCTGAAATCTGTTACATCCAGCTTCTCCCCCACAGCCATCAGGCTATTAAACCCGCCAACAAACAGACTCTGAACTGTAACAGCCTATTGCACTTTATCTGCTTATTTATGTGTGTATATTGAACTGAACTGTTCTGTATTTATGCTTTCAATACCCTGTTGTGCTGCAGCAAGCAAGAATTCCATTGTCCTATCTGGGACACATGACAATAAACTCTCTTGACTTGACTTGACTTGACTTGAGATGAGACGACCACCTTAACCCGATCATATCAGCACCAGTCTCCATAACCAGGTAGATCAAAGTGCGGCAAATCTGCCATCTGCCACTGACCCACTTCTTGTAGTTTTAGCCAGAGCCCTTAGTAGTAAGGACTTGCATCACTCTGTGGCGCATTCAAAGATCAGGCAGCAGCCCTGAAGGGGATGGAGCAAGAGCCGTGTAGCCTGCTACGCCAAGCATTTACATGCGGTTTACATAACAGCATCTCTCTCTGCGCAGCCCTTTAGATGCTCAGCTCCTGTTTTATCCGTTGACATCTCCAGAAGCTCTGCAGGAGCAGCTTAAAGATAATGATTCACATTCGTTTTTCAAAAGAGGATTTCAAAACCGAAACTTCTGTGAATTAATCACCAGTACGAAATATGCTCGCGGTATCGCGAACCCTGACGGGGAGCAGGAAAGAAAAGTCAGATGACTAAGAATAAATAGTCAAATTTTTTTTCGGGGGAAAGAAAATGTTTTGATTTTTTTTTTCCTTCTGGCAGGAAGCGAAAAACAAAAACTACAAAGATTAAGAAAGACATGAGGACTCTGAAGCTGTGTTCTGGTGTAGAACGCTAGATAATAAGCGGAACAGAGTTATCTTTCATCTTCTCTGAGTTTCTCGCTTGTGGATCAGCTGAAGTTTTGTATGTATAAAAAGGGGGAGAAACTATAGTCCATCCCCAGCATTAAACACTTGAGGTGTATCTGCCACCAGCCCATTATGGGCACCCTCCCTTCCTTGGTCATCTGTTAGAGTCATAGAGTCGTAGAATGATACAGTGTGGAAACAGGCCCTTCGGCCCAACATGTCCCAGCTACACTAGTCCCACCTGCCTGCGCTTGGTCCATATCCCTTCAAACCTGTCCTATCCATGTTGCCGCACCTGATTTCACAAGTTCATAAGTTATGGGAGCATAATTAGGCCATTCGGCCCATCAAGACCATGGCAGCAACTCTACCGCTGCTCCACCATGCCACCCAAACGCTCTCCAACACTCTCACTCACATGAAGAAACTCCCTTCACGGGTCCCCCTGGCTCGCCTGCAGAGAATTTCCAGCATTTCTGTTTTATTGCAGTGGTATGGGACATCCAAAAATGGCTCAATGAACTAATGTAGTGAGGGTCTAGGCTGCAAGAGCAGAGAAAAATGTTTAATCCCTGATACTAACTAGGACAATTGGTGGATTCATTTGTTTATGTACTGGAGGAATGGAAGGAATCTGCTGGTAAGCCACAAGGACGGGTCGACGGGGCAGCACGGAGAAAAAGCTGCCTCACCGACCAGGTAGGGACCTAGAAGTAAAATTACCCCCTACCCCCCACATTAAAAAGTCCATTTCTCCAACGGACGAAGCACAGGACTTACTAAAAACTTCAAAAAAAAGTGATTTAAACGGACGGTTGCTGGTTAGCAGCCGTTCCCCAAGATGGCTCCTCCACCCGGATGGGGGTATCCTACACACACCAGGGACAATTTACAATTTTTACCAAAGTCCATTAACCTACGAACATGTACGTCTTTGGAGAGTGGGAGGAAACCAGAGCACCTGGAGAAAACCCACGCGGTCACGGGGAGAACGTACAAACTCCGTATGGGCAGCACCCGAGGCAAGGATTGAACCCAGGTTTCTGGCACTGTAAGGCAGCAACTCTACCACTGTGCCGCCCTGTTCTGGAGGTTAATACATGAATTACACATAGTTTAGTTTAGTTTAGTTTAGTTTAGTTTTAGTTTAGTTTTAGTTTTGAGATACAGCATTGAAACAGGCCTTTCCGCTCATCGAGTTCACACCGACCAACCATCACCAATGCCCACTGGTTCTATGTTATGCAACTTTCTCATCCTCTCCGTAGAAGCTAGGGGCAATTTACAGTGGCTAATTAATCTGAGGTGGCAACTCTGGCGCTGTGAAACTGTTGCTCCCGGTGTAAACAGATAAGATTAGTTCATCGAGTCATAGAGTGATATAGCATGGAAACAGGCCGTTCGGTACAACGTGCCCACACCGGCCAACATGTCCCAGCTGCACTAGTCCCACCTGCCTGCGTTCGGTCCATATCCCTCCAAACTTGTCCTATCCATGTACCTGTCTAACTGTTTCTTAAACATTGGGACAGACCCAGCCTCAGCCACCTCCTCTGGCAGCTTGTTCCATACACCCACCAACTTGGCACCATGTTCGGCTCAGACTGTGTTCTGGTGCCACGTGGAGAGAACGCTTCCTGATACATAAACCATTTAACTGAAGCCTTTCTCCTCTCAAGCAGACATGAGAGATTGCACAATGCATTATTGAAAAAAAAAATATGGGAAGCTCTGTTTGATATCTTAGCTGTTGTTTCTCATGCAGTCAACACTAACATCAGATGGTTTGCTTGTCAACATGTTGCTGGTTTGGCTTTACTACAAACCAACACTGAACGCTCTTCAAAAATACTTTGGCTACGGAAGTGTTTGGAGATGGATGGTGTCTGGGAGGCCCCTTGTACTTACAAGTCTTTCAGTGAGAAATAAAAGCAAGCAAAGGCTATTCAGCTCCTAGAAGCCAGACTACCATTGCTTTAGGAAGGAGATGAGGAGGAATTTCTTTAGTCGGAGGGCGGTGAATCTGTGGAATTCGTTGCTACGGAAGGCTGTGGAGACCAGGTCAATGGATATTTTTAATGTAGAGATAGATAGATAGATACTTGATTAATACCGGTGTCAGGGGTTATGGGGAGCAGGCAAGAGAATGGGGTTAGGAGGGAGAGATAGATCACCCATGATTGAATGGCGGAGTAGACTTGTTTGACCGAATGGCCTAATTCTGCTCCTATCACTTATGAACATGAACTATTCAATTAAGAGACACATTGAACTGCAAATGCTGGTTTACAGAAAAAAGGCACAAAGTTCTGGAGTAACTCAGCAGATCTGAGGAACATCTCTGGAGAACATGGTTAGGTGATGTATCAGGTCAACTAATTTCTGCCTTAACCACATATCCAATCTTTCCCTCAGTGTCTAAAGCTCTATTGATCTCAATCAATAAGCAATGGTAGACTAATAATGAAGGTGTACGCCCCTCCACATAAACTAAATGCCTTCTTCTCAATCTTCCAATGTTATCCTTATTCTGAGACTCTGGCCTCATATTCTAGCCTATTTAACTGGGAGAACAGCCTGTTAACATCTTCCCTGTCAAATTCCTGAGTTAATGTTTTAATGAGTTAATAAAGGCATAGTGGCATAGCAGTAGGGCTGCTGCCTTACAGCGCCAGAGACCATGCTTCGATCCTTAAGGATGATGCCTGTATGGAGTTTGTACGTTCTCCCTGCGACCACGTGGATTTTCACTGGGCGCTCTGGTTTCCTCCCACATTCCAGAAACGTGTGGGTTTGTTGGTTAATTAGCCTCTTCAAATTGTCCCTAGTGTGTAGGATAGAACTAGTGTATGGTTGGTCGATGAGATGAAAGGCCTGCTTCCACACTGTATCTCTAAACTAAACTAATCAGCATCAGTTCCAAGCTGTTTCACTGCCTCATCCTATAGCTACAGTGTGTTTCACCTAGACCTGCAAAGTCTTTTCAATCACAACAAATCTGCCCACATTGGTGTCTTCCTACAACACAATTTTTTGAGGACCCTTGTCCTCTTGCTAATTTCACTGTTTGTTATCAAATCATCCCCAGCCTTGTTCTCTATTTTTCTCCATTTTTTTTCCTTTCTTTCTTTGATTCCTTTTTTTTAATCTCTTCTTCAGGTTTTATGTTTCTACGGGTCTCTCTCGATCACTCTTTCACGCACTTACTATCCTATCTGACTCTCTCTACTTTCCTTCTTTTTAAGGTTTAAAATAAGAAGTGGTACAGGAAATGTATTATGTTATTCTTGGCTTATATCGCTGTAATGTACATGACTTCTAATAAGTAAAATATTTTTTTTTAATTAAAAATCATCCCCAGCCAACAATGGACCATTGTGGGCTCCACATTTCCTGAGTCATCAATGCAGGCTCTGCTTTGTTCTGTACCTTCTCATACCTCTAGTTTCCCCCTCCCCTGACTCTCAGTCTGATGAAGGGCCTCTATCCGAAACATCACCTATTCCTTGTCTCCAGAGATGCTACCTGACCTGCTGAGTTAACCAACAATTTGTGTCTATCTTTGGTGTGTACACCAGCACCTGCAGTTCCTTCCTGCACAATGTTTTGTGTTTGCTCAGCTGTCAACTTCATTACAGTTACTCTACAAATGCATCCATGAACCATAAACGTACCTAGATGAACCATCTGAACCAAACACACACTTATCAACCAGATGTGGACAAGTAAATCAAATTGTCCACATCAGAAACTATCTTGGTTTAGTTTGGTTTAGTTTAGAGATACAGCACGAAAACCGGTCCTTCGGCCCACTGAGTTCGCACCGACCTGCAGTCCTCGCACACTAACACTATCCTACACACACTAGTGACAATTTACATTTATGACAATCCAATTAACTTACAAACCTGTGCGTTTTTGTGAAGCAATGTGAATTCTGACTTCATTCAGAAGAAGCAAGATCACTATCCCCCTTCCCCCATACTCTAAACCCAATATTTTCATCTGATACTTGCTTTGCTGCAAGACGTCACTCTGATCAGCGTTTCTGTCTCTTGTGGTGATATTCTCTGCTGTGTCTCCTTTCCACCTACGGTGGGCTCCTCAGACGCTTCAGTTGTAGACACTCTGTCTAGGAAAGATTTAGAAGGATCTGAACCAAACACGAGAAACGAGACTAGCTTGGTCGGCATGAATGAGTTGGGCCGAAGGGCCTGTTTACTGTGCCGTGTGGCTCTAAGACTCTATGAGCCCCTCTCAAGTGCCATTGCAATGAAGAAAATCTCCGACCCGAAACGTCACCTATTCCTTTTCTCCAGAGATGCAGCCTGGCGCGCTGAGTTACTCCGGCATTTTGTGCCATTGTACTGCACTGTTTGTCTTTTACTTGCTGCTCTGCAGGGAAGTAAATGTTCACAGCTATTTCCAGCTGACCCTGCAACAATAAACACTGCAAATCGCCAGACGTCATAAACCACATTTAAAACACCATTAGTGTCGCAGAAGCTATATCTTTTCATCAATGTGACCAACTCATACCACATCCTCAAGTCCTGCAGCTTTACGTTTCCATGTACTGTTTCGACTTTACTGCAGATGTTAGAGATACAGTGCGGAACGCTGTGAGTCTGTGGTGACCAGCGATCACCCCGTACACTAGCACTATCCCACGCACTAGGGACATTTTACAATTGTACCGAAGCTAATTAACCTATAAACGTGTACGTCTTTGGAGTGTGGGAGGAAACTGGAGCGCCCGAGAAAACCCATGTGGACACGGGGAGAACGTACAAACTCCCTACAGACAGCACCCATTGTCAGGATCAAACTTGGGTCTCTGGTGCTGTAAGGCAGCAACTCTACTGCTGCGCCACAGTGCCACCCTACTGTAGCATAATTGAACCACAGCCCAGCCTCCACATTATTGCATCTTCAATCAGTCCATGGATTGATTGAATTTATAAGTGTTCTCCTTTTTCGAAAACAATCCTTTTATTGTTTTGTCTCACCTAATGGCCAAGCCACCATTCGGATATATCCCACCTACACTCGTTCCACATGCTTGCATTTGACCCATATCCCTCCAAACCCGTCCTATCCGTGTGCCTGTCTCAATGCTTCTTAGATGTTGCAATAGCCCCTGCGTCAACGACCTCCTCCGGCAGCTAGTTCTATACACCTACGACCCTTTGCGTGAAAACCAACGCGCTCACGGAGAGAACGTACAAACTCTGTACAGACAGCACCCATAGTCGGAATTGAAACTGGGTTTCTGGCGCTGCAAGCGCTGTAAGGCAACAATTCTACCGCTGCGCCACCCCCCACCCCCGTTTGCAGTTATGGACCTTTTCACAGCCAGTGTAAATTGCCGTCGGTCGACAAGTATGTCGGACTCTGATATTGATCTCCAATCAAATTATATTAAACCTACTTTGCTTAACAGTATTGAGTTCATTAATTTAACTGTTCAACACAGCAACCAAAGGTTGTGGATAAATCATTGGTTCAAAAATAAATCAGTGATTATGTTTAATCGACCTATCATTTGCAATAGCCAAGAAATCAATTCTTTAGACCTGCATACAATTGCATGTGTCATTGTTTGCATTCAGTCTATGGTTGGTAATCACTGATAGGTATGTTACAAAACTTACCTTCAGCAGCGCTGCAGTTCTGTCACTGGCCTTGTGCGCGACTTTGACGCCTTTGACGGGAGGAGCGGGATTAAAATGCCGTTTTCTCCTGCCTGTCCGAGATACATTTTCTTGGGCTACTACCTGGTGCTGAAAAATTGTTCCGACTTGCGTTCTCGGAAGTTTAAAAAAAAAAACGCGGGGCAATTTAATCGCTGGAGTAAAATAAAAATCTACTTCTAAACGCTGTCAACGCCGACAACGGGACAGATCTCACGTACGGGACAAAACATAAGGTAAGTCGTATATTTTACATATAAACTTGCTTCTTAAGATTACTTTAATCAAAATTTCATTGGCGAATATGTGATTAAGGCCCCATAGGAACAGGCAGTGTTTTTCCTGCTGATATGGGGTTTAGATTCACCGCAGCCGCAAAGCTCCAAACGATCGCGTTCCACAAAATCTCACTTGCAAGATGATTTAAATGCTCATTTATTTACGGGAATTCCTTCCTATAAATCCATGACAATGAGATATAAAAATCATGTTATATTGTGAATTCTTGTGTGAATGTTATTTGGACACAGGCTATTTAAAAATGTTAACCTTTTCTTGAGAAATTGATAGATGTTTAGATCTAGTAATTGAATTTTGTAATTACCTACAATTAGGTAACTAACTAATTATATGCTCTAATTTCAAGTATATATGCGTAGGAAAATGGCCATAACGTTTTTAATACGGAAGATATGAAAGTGAATTAGGTGTCAAATTAAACTTATTTATTATGCTTCATCTGATGGGATAAATTGCAGACTTGATTTTTTAAATCTCAAAATGTTGTAACATTGCTAATTTAATCACAGCAGTGCCAATGATTAGTGTTGTGTTACTCATTATGCTGTACCACGCCCATCTTTCCTGCAGCTATTAAAAATTAGGATGATATATTTTCAGACTGTGCTGAATGGGGTTAGGAGGGAGAGATAGATCAGCCATAATTGAATGGCGGAGTAGACTTGATGGGCTCAATGGCTTAAATCTGCTCCTTTTACTTATGAACTTATGACTGCAAATAGCCTACATTTAGTTCTGTTTAATTTAGACATAAAGTGCGGAAACAGGCTCTTCCCCCCACCGAGTCCGCGCCGGCCAGCGATCCCTGTACACCAGCACTGTCCGACACACCGTTGTAGGGACAATTTACAATCTTTTACCAAAGCCAATTAACCTACAAACCTGTATGTCTTTGGAATGTGGGAGGAAACTGGGAGAACGTACAAACTCCGTACAGACGGCACCTGTAGTCAGGATCGAACCCGGGTCTCTGGCAAGGTAAGGCAGCAACTCTACCGCTGCACCACCGCGCTGCCCCAAATTTACATGAAATTCCTAGTTCAATTCCTAGTTGGGATAAAAGCAGAAACCCTACTGCACTACAATGTGCTACGTTGCTGAGAACTATATTTTGCATTCTGCATCTACCCCTTTGCTCTATCTATTGTACTCGAGTTTGAACTGATTGCATCTACTGCATAGATGATATATCTGATCTGTTTAGACAGCATGCAAAACAAAGTTTTTAGTTTGAGACAATAGTAAACAAACTCATGGTATTAGTGGCATTTCAAATACTTTTAGATAGGGATATAGATATGTAGGAAATGGAGGGATATGGTTTATGTGAAGATAGATTAATCATAGTCAGTACAGACATTGTGGGCTAAAGCCTGTTCTTGTGCTGTGCATATACGCTTGGACAGAAAAAGTTTACATTTTCTGAGGGCTGTTAGCAAATCTTCGGGTAAACTTTTCTATAATCAAAGGGATGAAACGTAATCAATTGATTTGCTTAATATACACACAATTCCTTGGAGCGCAGGAGGATGAGTGGTGATCTTATAGAGGTGTATAAAATCACGAGAGGAATAGATCGGGTAGACGCACACAGTCTCGTGCCCATAGTAGGTGAATCGAGGACTAGAGGACATCGGTTTAAGACGAAGGGGAAAAGATTTAATAGGAATCTGAGGGGTAATTTTTTCACACAGAGGGTGGTGGGTGTATGGAACGAGTTGCCAGAGGAAGTAACTAAGGCAGGGACGATCCCAACATTAAATAAATAGTTAGACAGGTACATGGACAAGGACAGGTTTGGAGGGATATGGGCCAAATGTGAGCAGTTTGGACTGTTGTAGCTGGGACATGTTGGCCAGTGTGGTCAAGTTGGGCCGAAAGGCCTGTTTCTGCGCTGCATCACTAAAAAAAAGATGCAATTTGTTAAACCCACAGCAAACGCCATGCATCAATTCTTGAGCAACCATTTTGAAAAGCTGTGTAAATAGTCTTGCCAAATTAAACTAATCTTTGGAAGGTGCTTTACTCTTGAAATCCTATATATATATGTAGAATGCTCAAATAACCCAACTAAACCACCCTCTACCATCAACTAGAAAGCAGTCCTGACCGACCATCTACCTCATTGGAGACCTTTAAGGAAAATTGGACGCCGAATAGTGGAGAGAGAAGACGACCTCCTTCGACCTCCCTTCGACTATGTTGAAGACTATCTACGACTACCTTCGACTACCCTCGATTACCTACGAATAACATGCCGACCTACTATGACCTACTTCGACTAAACCTACGAGTAAATAAAGTCTCGATTTTTTCCATGGCGACCTTTTTTTACTCGCGGGAATTTTGCAGCACGTTGAAAAATACGCCGCGACCTAGCTGAGGCCTTGAGTATGCGGGGACTACTCTCGAGCATGAAGGAGAGTTACAAAGACCTCTTAGGACCTCGTGTCGACCATGCTGTGAGTATGAGTCGAGGGCAAAGTCATCCAAACTCGTCAATTGGGTTGCCGCAGTGGGACAATCGATTGATAGATTGTGGTATTGGTCTGTCAGTCTCTTCCTAGCTGTTATCAGGCAACTGAACCACTCTACCACCAACTAGAGAGTGGTCCTGAGCTACCACCCACTTCATTGGAGACCTTTGAACCATCTTCAATTAGACTTTACTGGGCTTTATCTTGCACTAAACATTATTCCCTTTATCCTGTATCTGTACACTGTGGATGGCTTGATTGTAATCATGTATAGTCTTGTCGCTGACTGGATAGCGCGCAATAAAAAGCTTTTACCTGTACCTCGGTACACACGACAATAGATCACCATGGTACACAAAAATGCTGGAGAAACTCAGCGGGTGCAGCAGCATTTATGGAGTGAAGGAAATAGGCAACGTTTCAGGCCGAAACCCTTCTTCATACTGATGGGGGTTGGTGGGGAGAAGAAAGGAAAAAGGAGGAGGAGGAGCCCGAGGGCTGAGGGATGGGAGGGGACAGTCCAAGGGCTGAGGAAGGGGAGGAGACAGCAAGGGCTAACAAAATTGGGAGAATTCAATGTTCATGCCCGCAGGATGTAGACTCCCCAAGCGGAATATGAGGTGCTGTTCCTCCAATTTCCGGTGTTGCTCGCTTTGGCCATGGAGGAGACCCAGGACAGAGAGGTTGGATGGGGAATGGGAGGGGGAGTTGAAGTGCTGAGCCACTGGGAGGTCAGGTTGGTTATTGCGGACCGAGCGGAGGTGTTCGGCGAAACGATCGCCCAGCCTCCGCTTATATCCATCACCCATGATTGAATGGCAGAATAGATTCGATGGGCCAAATGGCCCACCTGCTTCAGTGACTTATGAAGAATGAACTTATAATAAACTCAACCAAAACTAAGATGCACTACTACAGGTTGATTCTCTGCTTTATAGTTCTTATCCTTGCAATCAATTTAATGGCATAATCAATTTGAAGCCAGTTTATACAAATTTATCAACTTTTGTCGAAAGGGTGTTTTGCCATAACTTACTCTGCCACTTTCTATCTCTTCAATAAAGGAGTTTAAATATTCCAGGAACTGTCGGACTTGAAAAATCTTTCTAATTACGAAGACAATTTTCGAGAGTTGTAATCCGAAAGGTGGCGTGGAATTTTTTTTCCCTGTAAGTGCCTCTTGTGGAAGATTTTAATCAAATATGAATTTTAAATTAGCGTTGTTGATGTATTCATGTGAAAAATGCACTCGCAATAATGTTGGACTGGTAATTTTTACATTTCCAGAGATGCTTTCATCTCTGTTTCTCTGTCTGTCCTCAGCTCCATCTCCCCCTCTTCAGAGAGAGTCAGTGAATGCTCCATCAGATTCAGATTCAGATTCAGATTCAGATTCAATGTTAATTGTCATTGTCAGTGTACAGTACAAAGACAACGAAATGCATTTAGCATCTCCCTGGAAGAGCGACATAGCAAATGATTTGAATAAATAATAATAAGTGTCCGGGGGAGGTGGTGATTGGCAGTCACCGAGGTACGTTGTTGAGTAGAGTGACAGCCGCCGGGAAGAAGCTGTTCCTGGACCTGCTGGTTCGGCAATGGAGAGACCTGTAGCGCCTCCCGGATGGTAGGAGGGTAAACAGTCCATGGTTGGGGTGAGAGCAGTCCTTGGCGATGCTGAGCGCCCTCCGCAGACAGCGCTTGCTTTGGACAGACTCAATGGAGGGGAGCGAGGAACCGGTGATGCGTTGGGCAATTTTCACCACCCTCTGCAATGCCTTCCGGTCGAAGACAGAGCAGTTGCCATACCATACTGTGATGCAGTGGGTAAGGATGCTCTCGATGGTGCAGCGGTAGAAGTTCACCAGGATCTGAGGAGACAGATGGACCTTCTTGGGTCTCCTCAGGAAGAAGAGACGCTGGTGAGCCTTTTTTGAACATAACTGTTTATTTAGTTTATTTTTGTTCATTAACTTGATTTAGTTTATTTTCAGTTTAGTTTAGTTTAGAGATGCAGCATGGAAACAGGTTATTGGGTCTTCTGAGTCCACGCTGACCAGCGACCACCCACACACTAGTTCTATCCTTCACATGAGGATGAATACTTAATGCCCCTGTCCCACATAGGAAACCTGAACGGAAACCTCTGGAGACTTTGCGCCCACCCAAGGCTCCACTCCATAGAGGGAGTACAGAGAAGGTTCACCAGACTGATTCCTGGGATGTCAGGACTTTTATATGAAGAAAGACTGGATAGACTCGGTTTGTACTCGCTAGAATTTAGAAGATTGAGGGGGGATTTTATAGAAACTTACCAAATTCTTAAGGGGTTGGACAGGCTAGATGCAGGAAGATTGTTCCCGATGTTGGGGAAGTCCAGAACAAGGGGTCACAATTTAAGGATAACGGGGAAATCTTTTAGGACCGAGGTGAGGAAAACATTTTTCACACAGAGAGTGGTGAATCTCTGGAATTTTACTTCGGAGTCACGTGAGGGACTCCATGAAAGAAACCCGCTTACGACGCATGCGTGTCATATCGCATACACGCATTGAAGGAGTCAGAAGTGGGAGACGACGTCTCCCTAGAGAGAAAGGCAAAGAAGCAGGTAAGAGACTGCAAAATTTTTCCACTTACCTTGCAGGTAGGAAATACAAGAAGCTGCAGGAGCTGGAGGGAGACTGTAGAAATGTTGCAGCCAGAACCAGCCAGCAGCAGCCGTTAGCGGGGAACCCTCCGGAGAGGTTTCCCTAACGGCTATTTTTAGCACAAAACAGCTGTGCCCGACGTTGCTCCCCGCACCGGCAAGAGACTGCTGCCGGGCGGGAAATAAAGCTACACGGCCCGGGGAGTTTCTAGACCAAGTCGGGTCTATTTTTAGACGCAGTCGTTCGGCGCTCCGCAGCTGATTAAAGCAGCTGCACCACCCGGGGAGAGAGAGAGAGAGAGAGAGAGAGCTGACATCGGGAACAGCAGCCCATGGACCTGTGCTACGGGGTCCGTGGGGCTGCGGGAGGAAGGACGTTCCTCCGAAAACGGCAGGCTGAAAACCAGTACAGGTAAGAACAAATTCCCCTTACCTTTTTTGGTGCTTTTTCCAGAGTGCTTGCTGTATTTCTGAAGAGACTGGTGTGTTGCTGAACAGCAGGGAGCCACCTAAGCAAGGCAGGCCACAGCCACAGGTCGTTACTGGTGGGATGCTGAACAGCAGGGAGCCAGCTACTGATGTCAGTATAGAGCTGAAGGGCTGTTGTTTAATGACCAGCAGCAGCCAGCTATAAATGTCGGCACCAGCATCTCCCAGATGGGAGCGAGTGCCAAACTTCACCCTAAATGGGTAGAGGTGCCCGTGAGGACCAGGACCATGGGGAACGGTCCAGTGCCCGTAGGCATGGGGACGGGCTGTGGGATATACCGCGTGCGACTAGTGCCCGAGAGCACCAAGGTCGGCAGGAGCGGTCCCATATATTAAGCACCCGCGACGACGAGTGCCCGAGAGCATGTAAGTCGGCTGGAGCGGTTTGCTGGAGTAAAATTCTCCATATTGGCAGGCTCCGGGATTGGAGGTAGCCACAGTGGGCAAATAATAATATAAGTCCCACAGCAGTTTCCCATATGGGCTGCATGAAATGTCGGACGCCTCTTAGGAGGGTATGGAAGGTCTGACGGGGTAAAGCCTGAGCAGGTGATGGAGCCACTGTCCCCTATTGAAGGGGGGGAAAACAACCTGCCGAACATGATGAGCAGTACTGCCAGCAGAACTCACGGAGAATGATTGCGAGAGGATGGCTGTGAGTATTGAAGGACTGTGTGTCCACCCATCAACTTCAAGCTAATATTTTGCTGAAGTATTGGCAAGGCTTCTATACCCCGGAATATTGTGGTGCTCTTAATGTAGCCATTGTCACAGGTGCATTTGCAGACATGTTGGGAAGGCCGTTAGGAGTTGGGAAAATCCGTAATACTCTGCAAGGTCTCATGGCGGGCATAACAGCTTTGGCCCGCATGTTAAATAAGGTGTACAATATTAGTGACCACAAGGATGCCATTAGCACTATTTTTTTGGAATGTGCAGTTTGAAGGGCCATTAAGCCAGCTCTAGACCCTAGTTCGCTATACTATGTAAGCAAAGGGCTATACACCCCGTTATTTGGGTGGGGGAGACCTGTCTAAACAGGTAAAGAATTGGCGAGGAGGCTTCACTTTGGGGGCTGATTAAAGCATCCAAAGGTTATCTGGGGAAGACATTAACCTCATGTGCATCCTAAGAGAGGTAGTGTTTTGTATTATACTACAAAGAATTGGGCAGAGGTACCCAGCAGCAGCGTCCTGTTTAGGGTTTGGGCCGGGACGACCACTGTGGAAGATGCATAAGTAACATTAACCATTAGGCTCTCCACAACCACATATGAAACCAAGAAAAATAACTTGGTTACCACCAATACCATGGAGGTAGGTGAATTTGGGGCTCCAGCATTAATAGGGAGCACGGAAGTTGGAGGGATATTGCAACTTCATGTTGAAGCGTGGGGTAATATATCTATGGACAGATATATCCTTAGCAGTTTTAAGGGATATCTGATAGAGTTTCTACACAAACAAAACCCTCCAGTACAACATATACCGGACAGATATACATGCTGGTAATGGAATAAACCAAACCTGAACAACAGGATTTGTCTCAAATATCTTTATTAGAAATAAGAAAGATGGGGGTTGCCGTATTATTATGGATTATCAATCCTTCACAATGTTGTGCAATATATTCATTTTAAAAATGGATATTTTTAGCAGTGCTAAAGACTTAGTGTTCAGCAGGCTACTGTATGGCAAGTATTAATCTTTAAGATCCTTGCTACTCAATATCCAACAGGGGGGGGAATTTTAAACCAGCGTTGGGACTGCTGCAACACCAAAATCATAGAGTAATGGTATAGTTGGATGATATCCTTATTGTGGGAATAACTTATGAATCGGCATGTTAGCCAGTGGTTGCCACTAAACAATTGTTTGAACAGCTGGGATTCATTATCCATCCACTTAAGTCAAAATTGACACCATTAACACATTTAATATGTTAATGACTTTACTTATATGGAAAGCCACAGAGTTTAATGGGTGCATATATTATAGAGGTCATTTATTTTGGCCAATGGAAAAATGATAGAAGCTATAAAAGAATTACAATGTTGGGAACACAATGTTAAGTATTGCTCCAAACCCAATAGTTATTCACAACCCGTCTGTGCTATTACAAACAGACGCCAGTGCAATTGGTTATGGTACAACTGATACCATCTCGAGCTATGGGGGAGATGGAATATATAAGAAGCTAACCTACATAACACTAAGGGTTAGAAATGTTAAGTGCATTTCATGGGCAAAAATCTTATTGCTCAGGAATGAAACTGCAGCATGCTAGATGGTACATAGATAATACCTCGGTGATGGCATATTTAAGTCATATGGGTGGAAAGATATCACCAGCTTGTGAGGAATTGGCAAATTAAAGTTGGGAATGGTGTGTCCAAAGGAATATTTGGTTATGGGCTACATATCTACCAGGGATACTAAATCAGTGGCAGACACCAGGCCACGAAAAATTATTGGAAGTACTAAATGGATGTTGGATAGATGGTATTTGCTAAAATCAGTAAAGTAGGTAAGGCCGGATATTAGAATTGCATCCGGGGTTAAATCACCAGTTACCGAGGTATGTATCATTGATACCAGATCCTGAGGCAGAAGCTACAGATGCTGTTTCACTGCACTAGGGGAGGGGTTTTCATTTATGTATTACCTCCTTGTCTAGTTATAAATTTGGGGTACGAAGGGACATTCAACAGGAATCGGCATTGGGGATGTCTTAGTACCTGATTGGCTTACCCAACTATGGTTTTCCCGGGGTACAGGACATGGTGCTGGAACTATGTATAACGATAGCCGTAGTCCTAAGTTGCTGGTGCATCCAGTAACTGAGGATAGCTATCCATGTCATAGTAAATATTGATTTAGTAGGTTGTAGACTCTATAACACCGCTATGGGACATGGGGCTATCGATAGAACTGTGGACATGATCACAGCAGCACGAAGAAGGTCTACTCTATAACAGTATTTAGGTCCTATTAAAATGGACTAATTACTGCCATGATAACTTTCTGGACCACAGAAATAAGGATGTTCCGGGGGTGCTACAGTTGCTTACCAGCCTGCAATATCGAGGACTGTGTTTCAGCACTGTGAATAATGCCGAAAGTGCATTGTCAAGTTATTAATGGCAAGAAACAGTAACATAACTATATTTGGAATGTAAGTGTGGTTTTGATCTTGCTAAGGAATTGGTCGCCGGCTACAGCATTAAATCTGGATAACTATCTAGAAATGGTATGCTGATAGCGCTAGTCATAGTGTATAAGCTCCAGTTATTGCTAAGTAAGACTGGATGGCTTCACTATTGCGGCACGAAGATTGAGGTTTGTGATCCAGGACCGTATTATTAAACAAAATAGGCCAGGATTAGCGGGGCAGGTCATAGAATTGATGGCCTACCCGGAGGACAATGCCTCTGTATAGTAAAGTACGGTTTTGTTATACAGTAAGAAAAAAGGCTATCAGAGGCAAGGAATTGGTGTTTAATCAGCTTTAAGATACTGTACCATAGAGTGTAACTCATATCCCATATTTCTGCCACCGCGAAATGGTCTGATAGGCGGGAGTGGACAATAACATATTTAATTTTCACCCCACCAGGGCTGCAGCTACATCTGCAGCAAAACGCCTTGATGTATCCATGGACCAAATCATCAGGATTGCAGGATGGTTGTTGGAGAATACGTTTCAGAAATGTTAACAAACCAGTTAGCAGTATGGGAACGTGTTTTTCGGGGACCAATTTTAAGTTCTGTATGATAATTTATCCCTGAAGAATACAGGGTTATGATTTCAATTAATTCGATATTATTTATCATTTCCATTAAATAATTGGTATGAATGCTTTGAATATAATTAACAATTTCTCTCTAACTACCAAGGCAGTTGTGAAGCATGGACTCGTTTCCACGGCATGAGGTCACAGAGCTTTGAAATCTTTCATGGAGTCCCTCACGTGACTCCGAAGTAAAATAGTAAGATTAAACGAGAACTTACCAGTTTGAAGTTTGATCTGTATTTTATGAGGAGGAACGTTGAGGGAATACATGCCCTCCGCTCCCACCCTCATAGGGTCAAATCTTGAGCTGGTATCTCTTTGATAATCTTGCTATTTTAGGTCAATATAGGGTATCTGTGACCTCACACCGCTGCTTTGAAGGATGACACGCATGCGTCGTAAGCGGGTTTCTTTCATGTATTCCCTCAACGTTCCTCCTCATAAAATACAGATCAAACTTCAAACTGGTAAGTTCTCGTTTAATCTTACTATTCTCTGCCGCAGAAGGTAGTTGAGGCCAGTACATTGGCTATATTTAAGAGGGAGTTAGATGTGGCCCTTGTGGCTAAAGGGATCAGGGGGTATGGAGAGAAGGCAGGGATGGGATACTGAGTTGGATGATCAGCCATGATCATATTGAATGGCGGTGCAGGCTCGAAGGGCCGAATGGCCTACTCCTGCACCTATTTTATGTTTCTATGTTTCTATGTTTCTATGTTTCCGTGTGGTTCCCGGAGGTTTTTGTCAGTTTCCTTACCTGCTTCCACTCCCTGCAACCTCCGGCAACCACCTGCAACCTCCGGGAACCGCACAGAAACTTTGGGAGGGGCGCAAAGTCTCCAGAGGTTTCCGTTCAGGTTTCCTAAGTGGGTCAGGGGCATATATGGGTCATGCAAATGCGACTGTTAAGATTAGTTTAGTTTACAGATACAGCATGGAAACAGGCCCTTCAGCCCATCGGGCCTACGCTGACCAACAATCACCAGTTCACATGATGTGTAGGAAGGTTATCTTCATTGTGAACTGGTACCCTCTGGGAACGAGAATTAATGATAACAATCTCGAAAGATACATGGGAAAAGTATTTGATATATATTCATAAACACTCAATTAATGTAAGACACAACTTAATTCAATTCAAAATACTACATAGACTATATTATTCAAAAACTAGGCTGAATATATTTTATCCAAATATATCTCCCATCTGTGATAAATGTCTTTCTCAAAATGCCAATATTACACATTCTTTTGTTTCCTGTATAAAGCTTCATAAACTTGGTGTGATATTTTTGATATATTCACAAATCTATTCAAGCCAAAAATGGAACCTAATACTGAAATGACATATTTGGAGTAACGGGAGATGGGAACAAACTAAACATATACCAAAATTCATTTTTAAATTATGGGTTAATAATAGCAAAAATACTTATACTTAAATTTTGGAAAAATACAACTATACCAACGCTCAAAATGTGGATTAGAAATATGTTGGACACACAGCACATCTTGAAGAAATACGACCCCTCCTAATAGGTAAACAAGACCAATTCTTAACGAGTTGGTCTCCATTTATTGACTTCTTGGATTCATGTGGTGCAACAGTATCACAAAAAACAATTGTTTCAGGTCTGGGTGAAAGATGATCAACAATAGAAAAACTCATCTCCTATCTCCTGTTTACTAATCTCTCTCCTGCTCCTTCTTCTTTCTTACTTCTCTTCCTCACTATCTCTTTCTTTTTTTATACACAATACACGTTTTTCTACTTCTCCATCATCTCTTTCTCTCTCATTTCTTTCTTTAAAAAAAAAAAAAAATTGAAGTTGTACAGAGAATGTATCATGTCAACATATATTTGGCACGTGTAAAAATGTACCGCTGTGTTGTACTTACATCTAATATATAAAATAAAAAAAATAAAAAAAGAACTGGTACCCTCTGCAGACTCCTATCCTCACCAGCAACAAAGTGCTCCAGTAATGATATGGATGCACCCACTGATTCTGCACAGCAATCCCTCTCATCGTTCTGTACAACATGTCAATGAATGACTCTCTGGTCCAAGGCCTCCACATCTACCCTGTAACGGGGCAACCAGAAATGCACTCAATACTCACAAATGCAACCTAACCAAAGCTCTAAAAAGCTGCAATGTGAGTTCGTGCAATAGTGAAAAGAAAATTGTGAATGAGTAAAGAGTGTGCATTGACCAGAATGAAGGGACTGTTATTTTCATGGCCGCACGGTGGCGCAGCGGTAGAGATGCTCCCTCACAGTGCCAGAGACCCGGGTTCGATCCTGACTACGGGTGCTTGTCTGTACGGGCATTTGTACTTTCATCCCGTGATCTGTGTGGGGTTTCTCTGAGATCTTCGGTTTCCTCCCAACTCCAAAGACGTACAGGTTTGTAGGTTAATTGGCTTGGTAAATGTAAAACATTGTCCCCAGTGTGTGTAGGGTTGTGTCAATGTGCGGGGATCGCTGGTTGATGCGGACTTGGTGGGCCGAAGAGCCTGTTTCTGTGCTGTATCTTTAAACTAAATTATTTTGGTCTTGTGGCTGCTGGCATTCAAGAGATCCCATGACAATCACAGCGTCATAGAGTGATACAGTGTGGAAACAGACCTTCGGTCCAACTTGCCCACACCGGCCAACATGTCCCTTTTACACTTGTCGCACCTGCCTGTGCTTGGCTCATATCCCTTTAAACCTGTCCTATCCATGTACCTGCCTAATTGTTTCTTAAACGTTGCGATAGTTCCTGCCTTAACGTCCCCCTCTATACCGTTTCTGTACATGTGTTACTGAAGCAACACTACATTGCTACAATTGACATTGAAGGCTTAGCTGTGCAATGAAAAGTTGCGGATGGTGTGGTCTCTTTCCCAATGGGTTGTAACTAAGAGTTACAGACAGATGGTATTACATCGCCAGTGACAGATATGCCACTATAGAGAAGTTTGACAATGTCGGTGGTCTACAAGGAACATTAATTGAATGAATCTCTGCTCATCTGTCAGGGAAGAAATTGCAAGATTAAAATTAGTTCAGTTTTGTTTAGAGATGCAGTGAGGAAACAAGCCCTTCTGCCCACCGAGTCCGTGCTGGCCAGCGATCCCCGCACACTAACGCTATCCTATGCAAACTAGGGACAATTTTTACAATTTTAGCGGGGATTCTGCTGTGCTCTCTCCCTTCACCCCGGCAGCCCCGGTTACCGGATGTTCTCCCCGAGGCTGGGATGGAACGGGCGCTATGTAAACGCAGCTCTCCTCACTGAGCGGGATGTTCAAAAGTGACAGGAGCAGAATTAGGCCATTCGGCCCATCGAGTCTACTCCACCATTCAGTCATGGCTGATCTATCTTTCCCTCTCAACCCCATTCAACAATACGATACGATATGATACGATCGAACTCTATTTATCCCAGGAGGGAAATTGTTCTGTCAACGGTCATAAAACACATGGTACATGAAGCATGAAATTAAAGTGACGGGTTGAAATTATTGGGGTTGTTCAAAGAGTTTTACCGTTTGATAGCCATAGGGAAAAAGGATCTCCTGTGGCGTTCTGTCCTGCATCTTGGTGGAACCAGTCTGTTGCTGAAGGTGCTCCTCAGGTTGACCAGTGTGTGTGTCATGGAGGGGTGAGCTGTATTGTCTCCTCCAAGACCACCTCCCATTAATCCAACTCCAACCGCACCCAGGACAGAACCAGCTTTCCTGATGAGCTCATTGATCCTGTTGGTGTCCGCAGACTTCACCCTGCTGCCCCAGCACACGGCAGCGGAGAAGATGCCACTGGCTACCACCGATTGGTAGAATAATTCTCCTGCCCTCCCCCATAACCACTGACACCCTTTGGTGTGGGAGAATCATTGATTCCAGTAAAAAGCCGACCCGATAAACTCATCGGATTAAGGACAAAAAGTGGGCTTGTGTAATTCACCCTGTCTGTTCTTACTGATGAGCCAGCACAAATTGCGAGATGTACAATGTCCCAATTACAAGGTTCACTGCAAATCGTCATGATTCTAACTTAAAAAACCACCACGCAGAGTACTAAATCTGGGTCGGTGCCATTCAAGTTAAACTAATAAAGGGTAAGATGCCCAGGAGCGATTCTGGTGGAAAGTTTAGTTTAGTTTAGAGATACAGCGTGCAAAACAAGCCCTTCTTTGGCCCACCAAGTCCACACTGACTACCGATCCCCACACATTAACCCACACTAGGGACAATTTACACTTATACCAAGTACACAAACCCAAGCCAATTAACCCACAACCTGTACATCTTTGGAGAATGGGAGGAAACCAAAGATCTCGGCAGAAACTACGAACGCGGTCACAGGGAGAACGTACAAACTCTGTACAGTCAGCACCTGTGGTTGGGATTGAACCTGGGTCTCCAGCGCTGCAAGCACTGTAAGGCAGCAACTCTACCGCTGCGCCACCGTGTCACCCTGCGATGGACTAAATATGTCGCCAGATTAATCCATACACATTGTATACTAATGATGCCGATGCCTTGGTAGATATGGGCTACATCGGTACGAGCTGCATTAAGCTGCTTACAGCTCCAATTTCTCCATTGCAATTAGAATGTGCCACACAAAACAACAGCACAGCATCCATTCATAGGACGTAGGGTATCATTTTGCAAGGCCAATCTTATTTGTCCCTTATTTAAAGTAATAATAAACAAGCTTATTAAACCAGGACCATCATTTGCAATAAAATGCTTCCAAAATGTCATTAGATGTTTTTACAGAATTGTAGGCCAGTGACAAAGAATTACTGGTAGAGTTGCTGCCTCGCAGCGCCGGAGATCCTGGCTACGGGCGCTGTCTGTGCGGAGTTTGTATGTTCTCCCAGTGACCGTGTGGGTTTTATCCGGGTGCTCCGGTTTCCTCCCACACTCCAAAGACGTACAGGTTTGTAGATTAATCGACTTCTGTAAAATGTAAACTGCCCCTGGTGTATAGGATAGTTTTAGTGCACGGGGTGATCGCTGGTCAGTGCGGACTCGGTGGGCCGAAGGGCCTGTTTCCACACTGTATGTCTAAAATCTAAAGTCTAAATGTAGTACTCCCAACATTGCAAACATGTCTCAAGGTGCATTAGAGAAGCATTCTCAAATAATTTAATGTTGAACTGTGAGGATGAATTGAGGCAAATGACTGAAAGCCTGGTCAAAGAGTTTTTAAAGACGTGCAGGTTTGTAGGTTAATTGGCCCCCTGTAAATTGTCCCTCGTGTGTAGGATGTGAAAGTGGGATGACATAGAACTAGTGTGCACGGGTGATGGATGGTCGGCATGGACTAGGTGGGCCGAAGGGCCTGGTTCCGTGCTGTATCTCTAAAAGCATCAATGTCAGTATATATCCAAACCCGGGTGGATGTTACTTGTGGTTGATGATTTATCATAGACTTAGTGTGGTGTCGTTCAGAGATACAACGCGGAAATTGCCTTTATGGACGGCCGACCAGCAATTTCCATCCAGTAGCACCATCCTATACACTAGGGACAAATTTTACCAAAGCCAACCTACTGTCTTAATCTTCTAGGCATCAGAATCAATAGGCTTGGGAGGTAGTCAAGTCAAGTCAGATTTATTCGTCACGTGCACAATAATGTGTAGTGAAATGAACGTGCCGGTAGCGGTACAATAAAGGTACTGTTAAAGAAGTCTTGATGATTTGCTGTATTATAGTTATTAAAAAAATGTTTGTTCCATTGATGAAGGTGGGGGGAGGGGGGGGGGGTGGTGGGGGGGGGTGGGGGGGGGGGGGTGAATATTTAACATTGTCAATTAGGTACGAATCAAACATTCTCCTTGTCTTGGTCTTGGAAGCGAATGTGTTGTTCTAGCTGCACACAACCTGGCAATCGCAGGGCAAGTTAGACATAAAGTGCTTGAGTAACTCAATGGGTCAGGCAACATCTCTGGAGAAAAAGGATGGGCAACGTTTCAAGTCGGAACTGATATACCCTCCACCGAAAACGGTGTCTGAGACAGGGCCGGGAACATCATCAAGGACCCCTCCCACCCTAACCACGGACTGTTTGCCCTCCTCCCATCAGGGAGGCGGTACAGGAGCCTCGGGTCTCGCACAAGCAGGATGATGAACAGCTTTTTGAATAACACTATTACACTGCTGTTCTCGGAGTCCCGTCGCTAGATATCTTTAGTCTCTCCCATTTGTATACAGTATTTGCCTATGTACCAGTTTTCTTTTCTCTGTAATCTATCCACATTCCACGCATTGTTAACCAGTACTCTTTTACTCTATTGTATGCTTAGTCTGTATTTTTATTTCCTACTTCTACTATCTTGCACTATGTCTATGACCAGACCCTAAACTGCATTTCGTTGTACCTATACTTGTATCTGTGCAATGACAATAAACTTGAATTGAATTGAATTGAATTGAATATTCTTTTACAGTCCTGATGTGGCTTTGCATCACACACTGATAGATCATGGAGACAGGCCAGGACTGCTCTCTAGTTGGTGATAGGACAGTTCAATTGACTGATAACAGTGCGGCAGCAGCGCGTACGTCCTTTTAACTTTTTATTGGTTTTTCGTATGTCTAAATATATGTTTTAGTGTAGGCGGTGGGGAGAATAAGGGGAAACCGTTTTCAGTCACTTACCTCGACGGAGATGTGACTTTTCTCTTTGTCGAATCTTCGCCCCCCTCACGGCCTAACAACTGGAGACCGGCCCAGAGCTTCAGCAGCAGGCGCGGAGGGACTTTAACATCGCAGAGCGGGTCGATCCCTTGCCGGGGATCGCCAGAAGAAATGCTCCGACCCTACCAGCCTGCGGACTATAACATCGTGAAGCCGTGGTCTCCGGTAAGAAAGTGGCCGATTTGGGAACTCCAAGCCGCGGAGTGTGTGTCCCGATCCATCCCAACGTCGGAGTTTCGATCATCGGGCGTGTACATCAGGCTGTCCGTAACGGCGACTATGGAGCGTTCATGGCCCTGACCACGGAGAAAAAAGGAGGAAGATTGACTGAATGCTACTGCCTCCATCACAGTGAAGAATGTTGATTCCACTGTGGTGGATGTTTATGTTAAATTCTATTGTGTATTGTGTTCTTTTTGATCGCATGGTAACTCAAATTTCACTGTACCTTAGTTGGTGCATGTGACAATAAATATGAACTTGAACTTGATCTCTCCTTGGATCCTATGTGATCTATCCTTCCAGAGCAGCCTATCATGTGGAACTTTGTTGAATGCCTTACTGAAGTCCATGTACACAACATCTACAGCTCTGCCCTCATCGACCTTTTTGGTCACGTCTTCAAAAAAATCAATCAGATTTGTGAGGCACGACTTCTCACGTACAAAACCATGCTGACTATCCCTAATCAGCCCTTGCCCATGCAAATGCCTGTATCACCTGTCCCTCAGAATACTCTCCAGTAACTTTCCAACTACAGATGTTAAGCTCACTTGCCTCTCGTTCCCAGCATTTTCCTTGGAGCCCTTCTTAAAAAGAGGCACGACATTTGCCACCCTCCAGATCTTCTGGCACCTCTCCTGTATTTAAGGACGACTCGTAAATTTCAACCAGTACTCCCCGCAATTTCCTCTCCAGTTTCCTGCAATGTCCTCGGATATATCTGTCCTCGGACGTGTGCTATTTGTTCCTTGTGCAGTGACTGAAAAATGTACCTGTGTTTCTTTTTTGTTACTGCTGGCTTCTGTTGGATTAGTGGGGGAGGATGGTGCAGTCATAACATAAATCTCATTCTACCCTTGTCCCATTTTTTTCTGTCACCTCGTTGCATCCTTAAGCAGACTCTGACCTACAAAGTGCTCCTGGGCATTTTGCTTTGTGCTAATGCAGTTTCTGAGATGGTTTCTGTAAGACCTTCAGCAGAAAGGTTGAGGGAAGTGTTCTCCACTTTCCCTGGGTAACGCCACTCTGTGACTGTCAATGCTGGCATTAGCACAGCTTTCTTCACTGATGTATCATAAGGTCCTAAGTGCTAGAAGCAGAATTAGGCCATTCAGCCCATCAAGTCTACTCTGCCATTCAATCATGCCTGATCAATCTCTCCCTCCTAACCCCATTCTCCTGCTTTCTCCCCATAACCTCTGATACCAGTACTATTGAAGAATCTATCTATCGCTGCCTTAAAAATATCCATTGACTTGGTCTCCACAGCCTTCTGAGGCAAAGAATTCCACAGATTCACCACCTTCTGACTAAAGAAATACTTCCTCATCTCCCTCCTAAAGGAGTGTCCTTTAATTCTGAGGCTATGACCTGTGGTCCTAGAATCTCCCACTAGTTGAAACATCCTCTCCACATCCACCCTATCCAAGCATTTCATTATTCGGCAAGTTTCAATGAGGTCCCCCCCCTCATCCTTCTAAACTCCAGTGACATATAAGCAGATACCCTGCAAGTGTGATCTTTGCAATGAACTCTTAAAGAAACAAATCACAATAGGAGCAACATTCTTCCCATTATAATTTCATGTTTCAAAGGAAGGGTGTGCTGCCGCTGGAGAGGGTCCAGAGGAGGTTTATGAGAATGATCCCATGGATGAGTGGATAAACATATGATGAGGGTTTGAAGGCACTGGGCCTGCACTGGCTGGAGTTTAGAGGCTGGTAAGTGGGCCGATAAAACCAGACTCAGGAATAGCCACTTCCCCTCTATTATCAGGCTACTGAACTGTCCTTCCATAATCTAGGGCACCGATAATCTAGAACCGATGTGTTACAATATTGAGAATTATATTCTACATTCTGTATCTTCCGCTTTGAGATTGACTTAATTGCATTTCGTTTAGTTTAGAGATTATCTTGCGAAAACAGGCCCTTCGGCCCACCGGGTCCGCGCCGACCAGCGATCCCTGCACGCTAACACTATCCTACACCGACTAGGGACAATTTTTACATTTACACCAATTACATTTACACCAAGCCAATTAACCTACAAACCTGTACGTCTTTGGAGTGTGGGAGGAAACCGAAGATCTCGGAGAAAACCCACGCATGCCACAGGGAGAATGTACAAACTCCGTACAGACAGCGCCCGTGGTCAGGATCGAACCCGGGTCTCCGGCACTGCATTCGCTGTAAGGCAGCAACTCTACCGCTGCGCCACTGTACAACAGTATCGTCTGATCTGATTGAATAGCGTGCATAACAAAGCTCTTCACTGTACCTCGGTACACATGACAATAAATAAACCTAAACCAGTAGACATAAAATGCTACAGGTGTCCTCAGCTTATACATTATAAAATTAAAGCAGTCCATATCTGCATTAGCATGCAGAATTATCAGTATGAGCCTCTACATAGCAGCCGTAATGTTGAAGTTGTTTTTTAATGACAATGATTGAACTGATCATCTGTTTTACTTTCTGTACTGTCTGTCACATCTCCGTGCCGGCTGCAGAGTACAAATATGGAAATGTGCGGGAAGAGATTTGTTCTGTCATTGTTGCTGTTTGTAAACATTTCCATTCCAGTGATGCCAGCTCTTGACACTCGGGACGTGAGATCCAGATTGTGACTGGTGTACTGTACACAGGGCTGGCGTTCCCTGCGGGTCTGAAGTGCTGCCCTAATCAACACGGCACTGAGCAAACAAACAGCTCCAAGATTTACAAATGCATTTGGAATCTCAGCTTGGTTGCAAAGGGTCAAAGTGCCCACTGCACCGACTAATATGATGAACATTTGACAGCACTGGGCCTGCACTCGCTGGAGTCCCCATCATCATGGACAAGTTGCAAATATCAGAATACAAAATGCAATAAAATAATTTTTCCCCCGGATGGCTTAATGTGTTAGATGCACTTCTCAATTAGTCTCATCCTGTCTCAGTGAATTGCTTTCAATCTACTCGCAGAAGTTTATAAGAATGCGGGGGGACCTCATTGAAACGTACAGAACGGTGAAAGGGTTGGATAGAGTGGATTTGGAGAGGATGTTTCCACTAGTGGGAGAGTCTAGGACCAGAAGTCGTAGGACGTTCCTTTTGGAAGGAGATGAGGAAGAATTTCTTTAGCCAGAAAGTGGTGAGTCTTTGCCACAGAAGGCTGTGGATGCCAAGTTAATGGATATTTTTAAGGCAGAGTTAGATGGATTCTTGATTAGTATGGGCGTCAGGGGTTATGGGGAGAAGGCAGGAGAATGGGGTTTGGAGGGAAAGATAGATTAGCCATGATTGAATGGGGGAGTAGATGGGCCGAATGGCCTAATTCTGCTCCTATCTCATGACTTTTCTCAATGCTTCATTACTACGCTGTCTGTCTCCCTCAAGATATCACTTCTGCACTGATGTGCTCCTTCCTCGTAAGTCACAGCTACACAGAGGGGCAATTTACAATTTATAACCAAAACCAAATAATCTGTAAACCTGGATGTCTTTGGACTGTGGGAGGAAACTGGAGCACCCGGTGAAACCCACGCGATCATGGGGGTGAACGTACCAACAGCACCCGTCGTCAGGGTCAAACCCGGGTCTCTGGCGCTGAATGGCAGCAACTCTACCACTGCGCCACTGTGCCACCCTGATGGTCAGAGTTGTATTACTGCATTACGTCTTACAGATGGTCCACGTCCTTCATTGAAGCAGAATGATTACCAGACTTAATGTTAATGGCATGAAATTGGAGCTGAGGTGAAAGATTAGCCACTATGCTAACTGAGTAGTTTATCAGAGTCAAGGGATGATCACATCTCTCTCCCCTCTTTCCAATGTCCTTATGTTTGGATTTGACACATCCATCTTAGATCCTCGTCAACTACAGACATGAATAATTTCATCCCATCACCCTGGACAAGTTGCAAATATCGGAATACAAAAGGCGATAAATAGTTTTTTCCCCTGAATGGTTTAATGTGTTAGATGTACTTCTCCATTTGTAAACACGCTCCTAAACTTACCCCCCTAGTCTAGTTCAGTAAAAACACTGACTCAAGCACTGGACCAACTTATCTTTATTTTTAGAGCAAACTCAAATTCCCCTATATGATACCTGAACCACCGCAGGTTCGATCCTTGTCTCAAGCCCTTCAGCCTCGTGCAAGCAGACGCTGCCCAAAAGGTCACGCAGTCCCAAGCGCCCTTCAAGAAGATCGACACCGATCCAAAATGGGGCTACCTTTTATAGGTCCACAAACCTTGAGGGGCCGAACTACATAGGGGTGGTCCCCAAACAATCCAATCAAACATATCAATTACATCAATACATTATTGGCAGTTCCCCAACCCAATTACAGAGAGTCTTAAACAATGTTTCTTACAGAAGCTTCTGGAAGGAAGTCTAGTTAACTGAATAATGCAACATCTATCCTGGAACACAAAACAATTCTGTCAGGATTTACAGCATTTGGCCAGGATTTACACATTAGCTTCTTATTAGTCTTATCCTGTCTCAGTGAAATAACTTTGAGAGAACTTCTCTCGTTAAGTTTGAGTCTGCTGAACATGGCACCAACTTGGGTCATTTCTGGCAGTGATACTTTATAAAGCAAAGGTTGTACCTGGGCAGCACGGTGGTGCAGCGGTAGAGTCGCTGCCTCTCAGTGCCAGAGACCCAGGTTCGATTCTGACTACGGGTGCTTCCTGTACGAAGTTTGTACGTTCTCCCTGTGACCGCATAGGTTTTTTTCCGGTTGGTCTGCTTTCCATCCACACTCCTAGGACAGGTAGGTTAATTGGCTTCTGGAAATTCCCACTAGGATGCAAAAGTAGGATATCATAGAACTAATGTGAATGGGTGATCGATGCTCAGAGTGGATTCATAACTTCATAAGTTCATAAGTTCTCGAAGCAGAATTAGGCCAGTCGACCCATCAAGTCCACTCCACCATTCAATCAAGGCTGATATGTCTTTCCCTCTCAACCCCATTCTCCTGCCTTCACCCCACAACCCGTGACACCCTCACTGGTCAAGTAAGGATTCCGTGGGCCGAAGTGCCTGTTCCCACTCTGTATCTCTAAAACTAAAACTAAAGGTTATCTTACAAGTGGCCTCCACACATTTCCCCTTTCAAAGTACGGACACGAGGAGATTTTATTTGTACACTGATATCGCCCAAGTGAAGCTCAACAAAACACTTCTGACTCAGTTACAATCAGTTAAATTCTCATTTGCTCCATTTTCTGATCAACCGTTGAAGATACCTTTTTAATGACTGAATCTCACCAAAGATAATCTGTCAAAGGTGCAAATATTTACATTAAGCCCAGCAATTATCTTAATGTTCATTGGTACACAGAACCCATGGCAGCCATTAATGATGTTCACTCATTGGGACAATCAGTTGTCAACTTTCAGTAGAACTCACAAAGTTCTTGACACCAGGTGGCGCCACCAGTAGTGGCTGCCTCGCTAACAATCTGTCTGTCCTTTCTTCTTTTTGTTATTTTTAGTATGTGTTAAATAGTATGTTTTTAGTTTTCCTTGGTTTGTTTTATGGGGGGCGGGGGGGAAACATCTTTTCAATCACTTACCTTGACAGAGATGCGTATCTCCGTCCGCACTGCGGCCTAACATTGTGGAGTTGGCGGCCTTTCCTGCAGATCGACCCGGCGCTCCAAGCCGCAGGAGTCTGCGGGACTTTAACATCGCGGAACTGGCGATCCCTTTGCCGGGGATCGAAGCTCCAACTGCTGGGCCTGTGGACTTAAACATCGTGAAGGCTGCAATCTATCTTAGCTGAAAGGCAACCTGCAATTACTGCTCAACTGGGTCATCAACCATAACACTATCAAGTTACTGCTAACATTGGATTTCAATTGGAAGAGATTCAGTGATATTTCTTCCACCAAGTGCAAAATCTGCTGGAATATAGAAACAGGGATGTAACACTGAGGTTTTTTTAAGGCACTGTTTAGACCACATTCGAAGTATTGTGTGCAGTTTTGGCCCCCATATCTGAGGAAGGATGTGCTGGCATTGGAAAGGGTCCAGAGGAGGTTTACGAGAATGCACTCAGGGATGATGGGGTTAGCGTATAATGAGCATTTGATGGCACTGGGTCTGTACTCGCTGGAGTTTAGAAAGATTAGGGGGGACCTCATTGAAACTTACCAAATAGTAAAAGGCCTGATTGAGTGGATGTGGAGAGGATGTTTCCACTAGTGGGTGTGTCTAGGACCAGAGGTCATAGCCTCAGAATTAAAGGACGTTCCTTTAGGAAGGGGATGAGGAGGAGTTTCTTCAGTCAGAGGGTGGTGAATCTGTGGAATTCTTTGCCACAATAGGCTGTTGAGACCAAGAAAATTGATATTTTTCAGGCGGAGATAGATTTGCTGCAGATTCGGTGGACTGAAGGGCCCGTTTCCACACAGTATCTACAAACTAAACTAAACTAACCTAAAAAAGTTCATCGGTTAAATGGCTGCTGTAAATTGTTATTTAGTTTAGTTTAGAGATACAGCGCAGAAACAGGTCCTTCGGCCCATCTAGTCCTCACTAACCAGCGATCAACGTACATTAACGCTACCCTACATAAACTAGGGACAATTTACACATACTGCAAGCCAATTAACCTACAAACTTGTACGTCTTTAGAGTGTGGGAGGAAACTGGAGGTCTCGGAGAAACATAGAAACATAGAAATTAGGTGCAGGAGTAGGCCATTCGGCCCTTCGAGCCTGCACCGCCATTCAATATGATCATGGCTGATCATCCAACTCAGTATCCTGTACCTGCCTTCTCTCCATACCCTCTGATCCCCTTAGCCAAAAGGGCCACATCTCTTAAATATAGCCAATGAACTGGCCTCGACTACCCTCTGCGGCAGAGAGTTCCAGAGATTCACCACTCTCTGTGTGTAAAAAGTTCACTGACAATAAACCCACATGGTCATGGGGAGAGCGTACAAACTCCGTACAGACAGCACCCATAGTCGGGATCGAACCCGGGTCACCGGCGCTGCAAGCGCTGTAAGGCAGCAACTCTACTGCTGCACCACCGTGGTCACTATTGCTTAGTAGAATCATCCAAAGGACATGTTGAATATGGTTAACTAAATAGGAATAAAAAACATTCATAGGGATTCCTGAGCCAAAAGTAATTTCAAACTTCAGGATGCAGCTACAGCTTCAGGTCTGATTGAGGTCAGCACCTTTGCTTGGTAATATTATTCTATTCTTTAGAATCCAAACCAATGAGCAATGAAACCGTCTTGGATCCTAATAACATCAAACTCACCCGTGTGCTACAAGTTGTTATTGGAGTGATTAGACCCTATTTGATCGGATCATCCAATGTTTCATTAAGCTTATCCTTTAAATCCTCTGGCACCTCATCAGAGTCATGTAGAGGAGATATTGCTTCTTCAAGTCTGATCACACACATCTTTTGAACCCTTACACTCACTCATCACCCAAGTGTGTTTCTGCATTAAAACCTATGTAGGCTTATTGTCAGTGGCTTATTGTCAGCGATTGTGTACGTTGTTACTCCAAGAATGAAGTTCTATTAATTGCATCAATTTTAATAACTTTTATAAATAAACAGAACTTTATAGGTGTAGGTCTATAATTGCCACTTGTACAGTGAAAAGTCCTATATTGTGCACTAGGGTGGCGCAGAGGCGCAGCGGTAGGGGTGCTGCCTTACAACGCCAGAGACTACGGTTGCTGTCTGTATGAGATTTGTAATTGTAAATTGTCCCCAGTGTATAGGATAATGATAATGTAAGGGGATTGCTAGTCGGCGCGGACCCGGTGGTGTTTCCGTGCTGTATCTCCAAACTAAACTAAACAAAGAAAGAATTTGAGGAAGGACATCCTTGTGATTGAGGCAGTGCATCGTAGGTTCACGAGATTGATCCCTGGGATGGCGGGACTGTCATATGAGGAAAGATTGATAAGACTAGGCTTGTGTTCACTGGAGTTTAGAAGGATGAGGGGAAGTCTTGTAGAAACATATAAAATTATAAAAGGACTGGACAAGCTAGATGCAGGAAAAATGTTCCCAATGTTGGGCGTGTCCAGAACCAGGGCCACAGTCTTAGAATAAATGGGAGGCCATTTGAGACTGAGGTGAGAAAAAACTTTTTCACCCAGAGAGTTGTGAATTTGTGGAATTCCCTGCCACAGAGGGCAGTGGAGGCCAAGTCACTGGATGGATTTAAGAGAGAGTTAGATAGAACTCTAGGGGCTAGTGGAATCAAGGGATATGGGGAGAAGGCAGGCCCGGGTTATTGATTGGGGACGATCAGCCATGATCACAATGAATAGCGGTGCTGGCTCGAAGGGCCGAATGGCCTACTCCTGCACCTATTTTCTATGTTTCTATGTCATATTAATTTGTATGTTCTCCCCGTGGCCTGCATGTGTTTTCTCTGGGTACTCCGGGTTCCTCTCACACTCCAAAGTTGTGCAGGTTTGTTGGTTAATTGGTTTTGGTAAAATTAGCCCTATTGTGTAGGATAGTGTTAGTATATGGGGTCATCGCTGAGCAGCACGGACTCAATGGGCTGAAGGGCCTGTTTCCTTGCTGTGTATCTTTAGAGTCTAAAGTCTAATTCAGGTAATACTATACATAAATTAAATCAAGCCAAACTCAAGTACAAAAGAAAGAGCATAGAGAAAGATACAGTGTTGGGAATATAGTTCCCAGCATTGTAGTGGGACAGTTGCAGAGAAAATGTCCAATGTCTACAATGAGGTAGGTTGGAGTATCCTAGCTTATGGAAAGGCTGTTCAGAAGGTTGATAACAGAGTGGAAGAAGCTGCTTGGCCCAATCAAGAATCTGTCAATCTCTGCCTTAAAAATCTCCACTGACTTGGCCTCCACAGCTGTCTGTGGCAATGAATTCGCCACCCTCTGACTAAATAAATTCCTCCTCATCTCTTCCCTAAATGTACGTCCTTTTATTCGGAGGCTAACAATTAAGGGTGGCACAGTGGCGCAGCGGTAGAGTTGCTGCCTCACACCACCAGAGACCCGGGTTCGATCCTGACTACGGGTGTTTGCCTGTACAGAGTTTGTACGTTCTCCCCGTGACATTCGTGGGTTTACTCTGAGATCTGCGGTTTCCTCCCACTCTCTAAAGACGTACAGGTTTGTAGGTTAATTGGCTTGGTATAACTCGAAACAAAAAGTCCCCAGTGTGTGCAGGATAGTGTTGGTGTGCGGGCATCGCTGGTCGGTGTGGACTCGGTGGGCTGAAGGGACAGCTTCCCTGCTGTATCTCTAAAACTAAACTAACTAAACTAAATTCCTCTGTCCAAATGATTAAGTCGGGACAGTTGGGCTATGATAACACAGACAAGGAACGGCAACGTGTTGCTAATTTTTGGCCTGCGGGATATGCCCAGCGAGTAAGGGTGTGTAGAGGGAAAGTAGAGATACTGAAGCAATATCATAGATAGAGAGCCCAAAGCTGAACTGAGCCGTTCTGATACAGATGGAATAAACAAGATACCTGGAGCAGGAGAATTCAATATTAAGTTTGGGAAGCTATGAATGATGAAGGGAAAATGCCTCTGGCAATGTGTCAAGTCAAGTGCAGTGGAGTGAAGCTTATTGTCATATATACAATTACGGTCAGGTACAGGTACAATGAAAAGTCTTGCTTGCAGTAGCATCACAGGCACCGAGACACAGATTAGAGACAAAAACATGAATTATATATAAATTACTAGATTCTACAAAGCGGCGAAAAAGAACATGGCAAGGCAAGACATGGGTACAAAACATGATGCAAAAACAAGTGCTTGGTCGTGCATGAGGTGATTGTTTTCTGTTGCTGAGGTAGGATTAGGGTTGTGTAGGATGCTGGTTTAAACCGAAGATAGACACAAAAAGCTGGATTAACTCAGCGGGACAGGCGGCATCTTTGGGGAGAAGGAATGCGACATTTCGGGTAGAGTTATTGCAGCTTTTTGTGTCTATATTAGGGCTGTTCAGGTTGGTTCAAGACTTCAGGCTTCTTTGTTTAATTTGGTTTACTTTAGAGAACCAGCGCGGAAACAGGCCTTTCGGCTCAGCAAGCCTGTGCCGTCCAGCGATCTCCGCAGACTGACACTATACTATGCATTGGGGACAATTTACATTTTCATACCAGGCCTACAAACCTGTACATCTTTGGAGTGTGGGAGGAAGCCGTAGAAAACCCACGCGGTCACAGGGAGAACGTGCAAACTCCGCACAGACAGCACCTGTAGTCAGGATCGAACCCGGGTCTGTGGCGCTGTAAGGCAGCAACTCTACCTCTGCGCTACTGAGAAAGGGCCACGGCCTAGATGTTGGGGACCATTGATGGCTGTCTATCTCTGGGAGGTGTTGGTGAAGACTGAACTCACCTCGTTTAGGGAACACATAGCGAGCAGTCCTGAGCTTATATCTACCTCAGGCCGCGGTTGGAGTGTCGATCCTAGGCAAGGAATCGGATCAGATGGTAAGCCGCGGTGGGGCTCAAAGTCAGTCCCGAGCTAGGCCTCAGGCTCCACAATGTTAGGCCGCCGAGCGACCGGAGATACGTTCCGGAGAAACAATCGCATCTCCGACAAGGTAAGAGATTGAGAAAAAATTTGGATTTAGATATCCCGAGAACATGGATTGTAAAAAGAACAGTAAAACGTGATAATAAAATAAACTAAATCAACAAAATGTATTTACTTAACTTTAGAGATACAGCGCTGAAACAGGCCCTTCGGCCCACCGAGTCCGCGCCGACCAGCGATCTCTGCATTCTAACACTAGCCTACACACTAGGGACAATTTACAGTTTTTACCGAAGCCATTAAACCTGCACGTCTTTGGAATGTGGTGCCGAGCAACCCACGCAGTCACAGAGTGAACGTATAAACTCCATACAGACCGCACCCATAGTCAGGATCGAACCCGGGTCTCTGGCGCTGTGGGGCAGCAACTCTACCCCAGTGCTGCCAATGCCGCCCCCTAGTGTCAGTGTTGGTGTCATCCAAATTGTTTTGCCATCTTGCAGCATGATAAACCAGGCATGATATTTAAGTGGCACAAAACCTGGCGATTCTGTGTACTGTCTCAGTGTTCTGCTGCTACACACTTGTACTGGGTCTGCTTATCTAGGATGCATCTAAATGCTTATGTATCGTCATGCTTCTACTGAACTCCACACAAAAATGAATTTCACTGCACCTTTTCTAAATGTGACAAATAAGGTACCAACTGTTGAACCAGCATTGAACATGAATCCCATCGAGCCGCCCACAGTGAACAGAAAAAGGGCACAGCATTTAGTTCAAGATGCATGGGGTTGGTTGCAAAGAATTTATTCCACACTCGGGACATTTCTCATTCTTTGTTGCAAAATGTCCGGAGGCTCAACCCTGCTCGTCATGGGCTGTTGTTGAGGGAGGTGGGCAGGGAGCAGGTGGACAGAGCTGATTGTCCCCTTGAGGTAGATGCATCAGAGTATGAAATAGTCGGCTGGCCTACAGGCGACTAACGGCCGACAGAGGCACGATGAAATGATGCTTGTCGCGTCTGTTTTAGTGTAGTTCAGAAATACGGTGCAGAAACTTGCCCTTCGGCCCATCGAGTCCGTGCCGACCGGCGATCACCACGCACACTTAAGGGCCTGTCCCACTGTACAAGCTAATTCAAGAACTCTCCCGAGTTTTAAAAAAATCAAACTCGTGGTAAGTACGTAGAATGTACATAGTGGCTACATCGGAGCTCGTGGATGTCTCGTAGCGGCTCGTAATGCTAACGGCAGGTACTTGGGTAACAAGGTAACTCATGAAGTTTTTTCAGCACTATGAAAAATGTCCACGAGACCCCAGAGTACCTACGAATGGTTATTACCGTAATTCTCCGACTTCGAATCAGGGGAAACTCAAGAGAATTCTTGAATCACCTCGTACAGTGGGACAGGCCCTTAACACTATCCTACACACGTTAGGAACAGTTTACACTCTTGCTGAAGCCAATGAACCTACAAACCTGTTGGTATTAGGAGTTTGGGAGGAAATCAGAGCCTCCTGGAGAAAACCAAACACATGCAGGTTTGTAGGTTAATTAGCTTCTGTAAATTGTCTCTTATTTGTAGGATAGTACTAGTGTACGGGTGGGTGATCATTGGTCAGCGCGGATTCGCTGGGCTGAACGGCCTGTTTCCTCGCTGTATTTCTGTGTCTCTAAAAATAAAGATACAGGGTGGCATGGTGGTGCAGTGGTAGAGTTGCTGCCTCACAGCACCGGAGACTCGGGGTTCGATCCTGACTACGGTTGCTGACTGCACGGAGTTTGCACGTTCTTCCTGTGACTGCATGGCTTTTCTCCGGGTGCTCCGGTTTTCTCCCACATTCCAAAGACGTGCAGGTTTTGTAGGTAAATTGGCCTCTGTAAATTGTCCCTCGTGTGTCGGACAGAACTAGCGTACCGGGTGATCATTGGTCGGCGCGGACTTGATGGGCCACCGGGCCTGTGTCCTCACTGTACCTCTGCATCTCTGCAAATTAAAACCAAAACAACGAATGCCTGAAAAGACCTTCCTGCCTCCATTTAGACCCCCTTCCCTTCTCTTGCCCCCAGATGGACAAGTTGCAGGATCCTTTGAATTTGCAGAAAATCTAGTTCTTGGAGAGAGATGAAAAGAACGAATCCTCTGCCATTGTTTTGATCCTTTATCATTGTCAAAACAAACCCACCGAGTAATGAAAAAGGCCTTTGAAAGGAGGCAGCTTAACTTAGACTGCCAACGATGCAGTGTGAGGGAGGTGATTCCAGACTGCTCTGTAATTAAGTCTCATAGATGACATTTTCACCCCTGCTTACTCAAGCATTTAAACAAAAAGCAACTGAAGGCTTGCGAGTTCGTCCACATCCATTTCATTAGCACCATAATCACCAGAGAAAGCAGCACAGCTGGTCCACCCATTCCTTGAAATAGTCCTTGCCTTGAGAAAATGTTAATTTAGCCAGGTTTAGAGATAAACAGGGTGGAAACAGGTCCTTCGGCCCACTGATCTCCTTGCCGACCAACGATCTCCTGTTCACACTAGTTCTATGTTAGCCCACTTTTGCGTCCTATGCACTAGGGGGCAATACACGGATGTTAATTAGCCTACAAACCCGCATGTTTTAGTTTTCGTCTGAGCTTAGTTTGGTTTATGTCTGAAGGTTGTTTTAGTTTAGTTTTAGTTTAGAGATACAGTGCGGAAACAGGCACTTCGCCCCGGCGAGTCCGTGCCGACTAGCAATTCCCGCACACTAACACTATCCTACACACACTTGGGGCAATTTACATTCATGCCAAGCCAATTAACCTGGAAACCGGAGCACTCGGAGAAAACCCATGCGGTCACAGGGAGAACGTACAAACTCCGTACAGACAGCACCCGTAGACAGGATCGAACCCGGATCTGTGGCGCTCTACTGCATCACCATGCCATTCTTTAAAGATAGATGTGAACACTATTGACTATGTTATTTAGTCCACACACAAGATTAGAAGTTGTTCAACCTGAGCTGAACACACTTACCAGCATCGGCGTACAATCGTGTCTGTCTTCTCACTTCTTGTGCTTCTTGTGTGTGGTGGTGGAAAGATTGGTGGAAACAGGGCCACGACGTGAACGCTCTTTCCCTGTGACCCCACTACTGACTATGACACTATGGAATGGAATGATACTGAAAATGTATGATGAGTTTTAGCATTGTTTTTATTTTCTTTGGTTTTTTTGTTGTGTAGAAAATCTTTGTTTGAAATTATTAGAAAAATGGCTATTGATTGTTACTGTACCTGCCTCTCTCCACTTGTTCCATGTATCCACCACCTGTGTGAAAAACAAAATCAACAGATCAGGCAGCGTCTGTGGAGAGAGATGAGTAGGAAGGTGTAAACTGAAGATAGACACAAAAAGCTGGAGTAACTCAGTGATACAGGTAGCATCTCTGGAGAGAAGGAATGGGTGATGTTTTGGGTTGACACAAAAGTCATCCATTCCTTCTCTCCAGAGATGCTGCTTATTCCGGCTTTTTGTATCTATCTGTGGAGATTTACCACTATGGGCGGTCACGGTGGCGCAGCGGTAGAGTTGCTGCTTTACAGCGAATGCTACCACAACCAGAGAGCTGCCCTGAACTACTATCTACCTCATTGGTGACCCTCGGACTATCCTTGATTAGACTTTGCTGGCTTTACCTTGCAGTAAACATCATTCCCTTATCATGTATCTACACACTGTAAATAGCTCGATTGTAATCATGTATTGTCTTTCCGCAGACTGGATAGCACGCAATAAAAGTTTTTCACTCTACCACGGTACACGTGACAATAAACTGAACTGTGAAACTGTGAAACTATTTTTCAATTTTGAGGCTGAAGAATTCTCACTCCATTACCAAGTGAGCTAGATGGAATCAAAAATAATCGTAAGACATGATACTGATGTGCATGAATAATACATTGCCTTTGAAACCCAGATTCTGTGTGATGGAGTGTAGCACTTGTGTAAGAGTGGATAGGGGAACGCAATGTACTGTTCAAAGACCCATTGCTTTAAGGTCAATATCTGATATAGATTGCAGTGGGATCTGTATTTTTTTGTTCTTGGATAGAATACAAGGAATAAAACCTGTTAGGCAGATAGTTGTGAGTTGAATTGAATTGAATTGAATTAAACTGAATTGAAAGACACAGCAGGTGAAACAGGCCCTTTGGCCCTCTGAGTCCTCGCCAATCATCAATTACCCGTTCACACTGGTTCTATGTTATCTTACTTTCCCATCCTTACATACCAAGAGCAGTTTGTAACGGCCAATTAGCCAGCAAACCCCAGGGTGGGAGATTGCAACCTTCACGTGGTCCGCCCTGTTTCAACGAATGCAATCAACCCGACGTGCACAATCAAATAAGATCAAACAGAACCAAGGTAAACAAAAATGCTGAAGAAACTCAGCGGGTGCAGCAACATCTATGGAGTGAAGGAAAAACGTTTTGGGCCAAAACCCTTCTTCAGACTGATGGGGGATGGGGGGGAGGAGGAGGAGGAGGAGGAGCCTGAAGGCTGAGGGAGAGCCTGAAGGGGAGGAGACAGCAAGGGTTAACAGAATTGTGAGAATTCAATGTTCATGCCACCAGGATGCAGACTCCCCAAGCGGAATACGAGGTGCTATTTTGTGTACCTTCACTATTTTATGTACCTTCGATTTTGTGTACAATATTTTGTGTACCTTCAATTTTCCAGCATCAGCAGTTCCTTCTTAATCAAATAGAACAAGTTGTCTTACAACTTTAGGCTGTGCACGCCATACGCAAGAAGACGAGGAAGCCTGCAAACCCTCACGCTTTTGGGATGTGGGAGGAAACGGGAGCACCCGGAAGAAGCCCATGAGGTCACAGGGAGAACCTACAAACGCCGTACAGACAGCGCCCATAGTCAGAACCCGGGTCTCTGGCACTGTGAGGCAGCAACTCAACCTGTTTTCATTTTTTTCTTTCAAAACTCTTCCACTACCTTCGCTCCAGCTCACTCTTGACTTTGTTCCAAATCCCAGCTCATCAATAAATTTATTGCTATGTGTTAAATATTGTCTCTCTTCTAAGTTATTTGATCTTGGTGTTGACATGCTGGAAACACAATCATTTGACCTGACAAGCAAGGTGATGCTTTTGTAAGAGCTATCTCCCAAATAATCTCAACTAACAAGACCAACATTTTCACTGTTGTCCTGTTGAGTTTCACTGTTTCGGTTTAGTTTAGAGATACAGCACGGAAACAGGCCCTTTGGCCTCACCAAGTCCGACCGACAAGCGATCCCCACATATTGAATAGAAACCCGAGGGGCAACATTTTGAACACAAAGGGTGGTGGGTGTGTGGAATGGGCTGCTGGAGGAGGTAGATGAGTCATGTACTATCACAACGTTTAAGAGACATTGAGGCAGGTACATGGATAGGATAGGATAGGTTTAGAGGGATATGCGCCATGGGGCGTGTTGGTCGGCGTGGGCAAGTTGGACCGAAAGGCCTGTTTTCACGCTGTATGACTCTATGATTGTGAGCAATATTCTAAGTATTTTCTTGTTATAAACTTTTTCCAAGTTCCAGGCGGCATTAGATTAGATGCCATGTTAAAGATTACTGCAAAAAATGAAATCAAAAGCTCAAGAGACATATTGCCATGGATAGATTAACAGGAAGCCGAGAGAAGGCGTAAATGTATCTTTTTATGGTTGCTAAAATATAATAAACGGCATAGCATAAATATCAACGCTAAGGCCATAACGTCAATATTTAGATAAATGGCTTTGATGAAAGCATAAAAGGGGTGTTTGTTAAATTTGTTAATGATTAGACTTTAGATTTTAGACTTTAGAGATACACTGTAGAAACAGGCCCTTCAATCCACCGAGTCCGAGCTAACCAGCGATCACCCTGTACACCTGTTCCAACCTACACAACAGCGACAATTCACAGAAGCCGATTAACCTATAAACCTGCACGTCTTTGGAGTGTGGGAGGAAACCGCAGCACCCGGAGAAAACCCACGCAGTCACAGGGAGAACGTGCAAACTCCGCACAGACAGCACCCTGATGCAACAACAGGATGACAAATAGGTTGTAAAGAAGACTTAAGGAGGTTCAAAGGGATGGAAATAGGTGAATGAATGGAGAGATACTGCATGGAAGCGAGATCACGTTAGCCCATTGAGTGCTCACTCACCATCAACCACTCATTTACACTAATCTCATGTCAATTCAAAATTAATCAAAGACCACATTAATCAAATGGCGGCACAGTGGTGCAGCGGTAGAGTTGCTGTCTTACAGTGCCAGAGACCCGGCTTTGATCCTGAATACCATGCTGTCTGTATAGAGTTGTAACATTTAGATTAGTTTAGCAAAGAGATACAGCATGGAAACAGGCCCTTTGGCCCACCGAGTCATGGAGTGATATAACATGGAAATAGGCCCTTTGGCCCAACTTGCGCACACCAGCCAACATGTCCCAGCTACACTAGCCCCACCTGCCCGCATTTGGTCCGTATCCCTCCAAATCTGTCTGGTCCACATACTGTACCTGTCTATCTGTTTCTTAAACATTGCGATTGTCCCAGCCTCAACTGCCTCCTCCAGCAGCCCATTCCACACACCCACCACCCTTTGTGTGAAAAAGTTACCCCTCAGATTATTATTAAATCTTTTTTCCCCTTCACGTTAAACCTATGTTCTTTGGTTCTCAATTCACCTACTCTGCGCAAGAGACTGCTACCCAAGTGTACATCTACCCAATCTATTCCCCTCACTATTTTATACACAATAGAGTCCCTGCCGACCATACACTAGTTCTATGTTATCCCAGTGGCGATGACGGACGTGAGGAGTGGGCCGATGGGGCATCGCCTCCAGAGCCTTCAAGGTCGCCCGCAAGAGGCGCCTCCAGGACACAAAGGAGGTTGGGAGAGGAGAGTGACGTCGGTTGGCCGGCCCAGCCAGTCGCGGCCTACCTGGGCTTACCTAGATCAGGGGCACTACAGTAATTCCAGCATTGGACTTTGGTAAATGGAGTTTTTTCCTTTGTAAATTGCGTCAAAATATGTCGATGGGAGCAAGAATTTGCACTTTGCGGTGCGCAGGGGACAATAAAGAACCATTGAACCATTGAAGTGAGGCGATTTATTCTTCACTCACAGAGCTTCAAAGCTGACTTGTTTAAAGGGCAGTAAGTTAGAGCCTTTGATTATCTTTAAGACGGACGTAGATAGATTCTTCATCGGCAAGGGAATGAAATGTTATGAGGCATAGCTAAAATGGGAAAAAAAAGCTGAATTCTCAGCTTGACAGGTCATATCCCCGGGAAGCGAAAGAGAGTCAACATTTCATCTTGAAGGAGCGAAACATCAGAGAGATGGTGTCTGCTGCGGACCTGTTGAGCTGGGAAGCAAAGTGCAGAGGAACCAGGCTGGCTGGGAGGATGGTGCTAATGAGTCTGACCTCGGTGTCTTTCTTATCCAGCTGAGTGTTGGGGCCAGGGAGATGGCATCGTCTGTGGACCTGTTGCGGTGGTAGGCGAACTGCAGTGGATCAAGGTTGCTTGTTCAGCTGGATTTAATGTGATTTACAACCAGCCTCACAAAGCACTTCATAATGGTGGATGTCAAGGCCACTGGATGGGCATTGTTAATGAATGAATGAATGCATGAATGAATGAATGAATAATAATAATAATAATAATTTTATTTATAGAGCACTTTAAAAACAAACATAGCTGCAACAAAGTGCTGTACATCACTAATGATTGACAAAAAAGTTAATACACACCAAAAAATAACAATCAAAAGAAATAGTAGGAAAAGACATGTAAAATAAAGAAACATCAAAAACACCACAAACAGAAGCAAAGCCTCAGGCATGGTCAAAAGCCAGGGAGTACAAATGCGTTTTAACACTGGATTTGAAGATGGACAGTGAGGGGGCCTGTCTGATGTGCAACGGCAGGGTGTTCCAGAGTGCCGGAGCAGCAACAGAGAAGGCTCTATCCCCTCTGAGCCTCTGACTAGACCTCGGTACCTCCAGGAGCAGCTGACCAGCTGACCTGAGGGACCGGGCAGGAGCGTATGGGTGGAGCAGCTCAGAGAGGTAAGGCGGGGCGAGCCCATTCAGAGATTTAAAAACAAATAACAGTATCTTAAAATGAATGAATACATTAACCAGCCAACCAATCAATCAGTCAATTGATCAGCCGATCGATCGACCAATCAATCGATCAACTGATCAATCGAACAATTGATCAATCAAACTTCATGATGCTTCCCCACAATTAAAATGTGGGTTACGGAAATGTCTGAGACCTTGCATTTGGAAAAATAAGACTTGTCTTATTTGTTAGAATATGGTCTCCATTTATTGAATATTTGAAAAGGTAAATTGGTTTAACACATAATCAGGGTTTGAAACCTGAGTTTGGGACTAAATGAATAGCTACACTCAACATTTCCCAGATCTATCTCCATAATTTTGTCGATGGTAATTTCTCTCTGCGTCTCCCTTTTCTTTTATTTTCTTCTTCTTCTCTCTCTATTACTTTCTCTCATCTCGTTCTCCCTTTATCTTTACTCTTAAAAAAAAAACTGAAGCTATGTAAGAAATCTGTAATTAAATTGTCGCTTATTATTATTTGTACATATGCTTCTAATAAAAATATATTTTAAAAAAAAACTTCATGATGGTGGATGTCAAGGCCACTGGGTGGCCATCATTGCCAGCATGAGGTCTTGCTTTTCCTTGGCATCAGGATGATAGTGGTCTTCATGAAGCAGGTAGGGACCTCAGAATGGTGCAGTGAGAGATAAAAGATATCTGTAAGTACTTCTGCCAGCATATCCGGGATTAAAGAAACAGTCAGGAACTCCATCCAGGCCAGTTGTTTTCTGCAGATTCACTCTCAGGAAGACCAATACAGTAGCTGTTGGTCCAGACATGGCCGAGACTGGCACAGTGAGCGGCGTTTCACCACCAACCTACTGCTTAAAGCTAGCATAAAATGCATTGGGTTCATCGGGAAAGGACCTCTTGTTGCCAGTGATACTTCCCACCTTTGCATTGTAGCCCATTATAGCCTACAAGCCTTGCCACACTCTACAGGTATCTGTGTCTGTAGACTTCAGATATACAGAGTGAGAACAGGCCCTTTGGCCCACCGAGCCCACGCCGTCCAGCAATCATCCCATACACTGGCACCTTCCTACACTCTGGGGACAATTGATAACTTACAGACCTGTATGCCTTTGGAATGTGGGAGAAAATTAGGTGGGCGAGTTGCGGGGTTGAAAATGACCTGGAGCGGGGCCTTACATCATCGCCCAGTGCGGCTTTAACGGCTGCGGGACTTGCTAGCGCCCGCCGGGGGCCTCCAACATCAAGACCCGGAGCTCGGCCTTGCATCGCCCGGCGCGGCTTTAATGGCCGCGGGACTTACTTACCATCGCCCGCCAGGGGCTTTGACTGACATCGGGAGGAGAATGGGGAATGTGCAGGGGAGAGATAAGACTTTGCCTTCCATCACAGTGAGGAGGAGATTCAGTGTGATGGATGTTTGTGTAAATTGTGTTGTGTCTTGGTTCTTCTACTTGTGTGTATGACTGCAGAAACCAAATTTCGTTTGAACCTCAATGAGGTTCAAATGACAACAAATAAATTGTATCATTGATTCATTGTAACGGGAGCACCCTGAGAAAACCCACGCGGTCACAGGGAAAATGAACAAACTGCGTACAGTCAGCACTCGTACTCAGGATCGAACCTGGTTCTCTGGCCATGCAAGGCAGCAACACGACCACTGTGCCACCGTGCCGCCCGTCATCATTGTCTCGGGACCCGCAATTGTGGCTTTAATTTAAGACCACCAATTTCAAAGAAGAGCATTTTCTCGTTGAGTTTTTAAGTAACTTTTCCACAGCATTAATCTTGCAAAAATATCACAAGGAATATGAGAAGAGGCATTGGAATATAATATGGATGAGACTGTGATGAAAAAGTCTGATAACGAAAGCTTCAAAATAACATCATGTTCTCAACCCTGGTCCATATATCATTCATTTAATGGGAAATGTATGCCTGCACCTAATTTTATCATGTGTTGTTAATTTAGCTAATAATTTTACATCATTAAAATTTCAATTTAAAATGGCCGATTACTATAGTGCATTAACTAAGCACGAGAGCCTAATTAATAAGCTTTAAAATGCATGTTAAACATGACTAAAATCTGCATTAAAAAAATTAAAATTAGCATTCATAGAACACAGAATATCGCACAGTACAGGAACGGGCCCTTCGGCCCATCTTGTCTGTGCCATACATGATACTGTGATTACATCTGCCTGCACATGATCCATATCCATCCATTCCCCGCATATCTATTGATTTTTTTTCCGTTGAAAAGATAATGTATACATTCAATTGCTTAAATCCAAATGCGGCTGAATGCTACCTCAAACTTCTTAGTAAATCAGAAAGTGCAAATGCAAGCGGTAAAGATACATAAAGAACAAGTGACCGTTTCAAAGCTTCAAGTTTGGAATTAATGACGCAAAATATCTGTGGTTAAAAATTCATCAATCATAGATCAGTCATAGATAGATGACGTCAATCATAGATGAAACTTTGAAATTTAGCTGGCAAGAACTTTGAGTTGTTTAATGTTAAGCAACAATAGAACAGCGTTTGTTAAAACTATTTCCCTGACGTGCCCACAACAAATCAGAAGAATAAAATATTGGATCGCCTGTCATGTCCTCAATATTATTTATTCTCCCCCCCAAGAGGGTTATAGACTTGGCCCGAGCTTTATCCACTAAGGCATTATTATTATTCATATTCATATTCTGTTAAATCAATTGCAATCACACATCCATACCATTTCACAATATCCCCCAGTGTGTTAGCCAGAGATACAAGCTGCAGTTCAGTACATGATGCATCCACTTTATCAGTGCGAAGATGTTATGATAATTTCGGCGGCGCAGTGGTAGAGTTGCTGCCTTACAGCACCAGAGACTGGTGCTGTATCCTGACCTTTGATCCTGACTACTACATGTGCTGTCTGTATGGAGTTTGTACGTTCTCCCCATGACCTGTGTGGGTTTTCCCCGGGATCTCCGGTTTCCTCCCACACTCCAAAGACATACAGGATTGTAGGTTAATTGGCTTTGGTAAAATTGTAAATTGTCCCTAGTGTGTAGGACAGCGTTAGTGTACGAGGATTGCTGGGCAGCACAGACTCACTGGGCCGAAGGGCCTGTTTCCGCCTGTATCTCTAAGCTAAACTAAACTACACTTTCATTGCTGGTATCTAACAGTCTAGCTTGCCGCTGCAAAGCAAGATCCAGCGGGCCGCGGACTGCGGGGGGGGGAAGCTGGGAAGACGCCGAGCTCGGGCCCTTAGACCGGAGAGCCGAGTAGGAGCGAGCCGCTGGTGACGACGAATGCAAGGAGTGGGGCCGGTGGGAGAGGTACCAGGGTATTGCCTCCAGTGCCTCCAAGATCGACTGCAGGAGGCGCCCCTCCCCGGGACACAGAGGCAGTCGGGCGGGCGAGGAGAAGAGAGAGACGTGGGTTGGCAGGCAGAGTCAGTTGAGGGCGACGGAGGAGGCCCTACAGCAGCTTGGGGCTCGCCTGGATGGGGAGCTGCTCCAATACATCCAGCACACGGACTGGTCTGTGGATCTTTTGTAAATGGGCACTCGTGCTGCGAAGAATATCGCTGTGTAGTGCACACATGACAGTAAAGCACCATTGGACCATTGACAGAGCTATGATATATCTCCTGGACACTTAGTTTAGTTTAGTTTAGTTTAGAGATACAGTGTGGAAACAGGCCCATTGGCCTACCCTGTCCATGCTGACCAGCGATCCCTGCAATTGTCTCTACACACACTAGGAACAATTTACAAATTTTACCAAGCCAATTAACCTCCAAATCTGTGCATCTTTGGTGTGTGGGAGGAAACCGGAGCTCCTGGAGAAGACCCACGCAGTTCACGGGAAGAACGTACAAACTCTGTACAGCCGGCATCCATAGCGGGGATTGAACCTGGGTCTCTGGCGATGTAAGATGGCAACTCTACCGCTAGGCTACTGTTGGGTAAGATTGTATGGAGGACATTATACTTCCCATAGTTTTGTTGGTCCAACCTGTCCAAAGAAGCCTTTCTAGCTGGGTAAATGCTGGCTGTTAAGATGAACATTAGAAGAGTCATTTTGCTACTGATGTCCCTACCATTTGAAATGTTGTTATGTTGTAATGGTTCAATTTGATCTAATGAGTTTACGTTTCTTTGGCCATTCACTGAATTTAGTTACGGGCTTCCCATTCGCTCAGTGAGCTCACCTTAGTTTATTAATGTCATGAGCACTGGGAGGTACAGTGAGCAGCTTTGTTGTTTCCTGCTATCCAGTCAGTGGAAAGACTGTACATGATTACAATGGAGCTGTCCACAGTGTACAGATAGTGGAGGGCATTGCACCGAGGTGTTCCCTGCAACCTGTTTCTCTCGCGGTTCACAGACTCGCCAGCCGCCTGACACGTTTGCGGGCTGGAAGAGTCTGTGTACCACGTGTACCTGGAGTGCGTGTGGCTGCAGCCACTGTTTGAATATCTAAAGGGGACGCTCCTCACCTTCTGGCTGCATTTTTCACCCACCATCCTCATCTTTGGACACCCTGTGGGTGTAGGGGAGGAGGTAGGGCTGAAGATGTCCTGGTTGGGTTGCTCCTGGGCCTGGCCAAGCTGGCCATCCGCGAGTCACGGCGCCAGGCGGTGGAGGGCTCTACCCGAGCCAGCTGCCTGCCCCTTTTCCGGGGATACGTCCGTGCCCGGGTGCGGTTAGAAAGGGAACACGCCCTGTCTGTGGGCACCCTGAGGGAGTTCCGGGACCGCTGGGCTCCGCAGGGTGTTGAATGTATCCTCAATAAGTTTTGTAACAAAATTGTATAGTCATTTATTATGGATACTTGTTTGTATTGAATTATGGTGGTGGGTTCTGGCTTGTTTTATTGTAGTGTAAATATTATTTTTTAATAATTGAATACATCTTTTGATTAAAAAAACCCACAGTGTACAGATACACGATACAGGGAGATAACATTTAGTGCAAGATAAAGTCCATTGATGTCCAGTTAAAGATAGTCCAAGGGTCTTTTAAAAAAATTTCAGACAGGAATGTGGATGTGCAGGGAATGGTGAAATATAGGTTATGTGTAGGTAGATTAGTGATGGTCATGGCAACATGCTCAGCACAGACATTATAGGCCAAAGGGCCTGGAAGTCCAGGACAAGGGGTCACAGCTTAAGGATAGAGGGGAAATCTTTTAGGACCGAGATGAGAAAAACATTTTTTACACAGAGAGTGGTGAATCTCTGGAACTCTCTGCCTCAGAAGGTAGTTGAGGCCACAGTTCATTGGCTATATTTAAGAGGGAGTTAGATGTGGCCCTTGGGGCTAAAGGGATCAGGGGGTATGGAGAGAAGGCAGGTACAGGATACTGAGTTGGATGATCAGCCATGATCATATTGAATGGCAGTGCAGGCTCGAAGGGCCGAATGGCCTACTCCTGCACCTAATTTCTATGTTTCTATGTTTCTATATTTCTTGTGCTGTACCATTTATGTTCTATGATCTTTCATTCGAATCCTGCCGCTACGTCTAATGTTCTTACATGTTTATGTTTATTTCTGACCTTCTTATGGCAATGTTGCAGTCCATTGTGTGTTTTCTTAATGTTGACATTTCACGCTCCATTGATTTCCTTCATGTATTTCCTTTAGCATAATTGCGTTTATCGCTACTTCCACCATATTATTTATCCATAATAATTGGATCAACTGACTGCTCCAAGATTCAAGCTTCCTAGTTATTGCAAATAGAATTTGCATTTATAATCTTGGGTAAAGATAAAAGCCATCTCATTTTGCTTGGTACATAACACAAGAGGCAGGGACTTCTGTCGGTTTTCTAAATGTATTCAGGGAGGCACGGTGGCGCAGCAGTTGAGTTGTTGTCTTACAGCGCCAGATACCCGGGTTCGATCCTGACTACGGGTGCTGCCTGTATGGAGTTTGTACGTTATCCCTGGGACTGTGTGGGTTTTCCCCGGGTGCCCCGGTTTCCTCTCACATTTCACCGACAGACAGGATCGGAGGTTAATTGGCTACTGTTAATTGTAAGTTGTCCCTCGTGTGGAGGATAGTACGGGGTGATCACTGGTCAGTGCGGACTCGATGGGCCGAAGGGCCTGTTTCCACCCTGAATCTCCAAAAGTCTAAACGTACACAAAATTCATCTCAAAGATTCAATAGTTTAATGGTGCTTTGATTTCACATGTGGGAAGCGCAAACTCACAATGAAATTATTTTCTTACAAACAGTCCGATAGAGTATTGCCATCCCCGATTAGCAAATGTACAAAATTAGTCCACTGATCCCACATGTAAGAGACGCCATGTTTTGTCGCCCTTCTTCAGACTGAAATTCAAGAAGGACCTCGACCCAAAACGTCACCCATTCCTTCTCTCCAGAGATGCTGCCTGTCCTGCTGCGTTACTCCAGCATTTTGTGTCTATCTGAAGGAACTGCAGATGCTGGTTTATACTGAAGATAGGCAGAAAATGCTGGAGTAACTCAGCGGGTCAGGCGGCATCTCTGGAGAAAAAGGAAGGGCGATATTTTGCGTCAGAACCCTTCTTCAGACTGAACAGTCTTTCATGATGGGAAGTCATGTTATGTACAAAACATTGGTGTGGGCACACAAAAAAGCTGGAGAAACTCAGCGGGTGCAGCAGCATCTATGGAGCGAAGGAAATAGGCAACGTTTCGGGCCAAAACCCTTCTTCAGACGAAGAAGGGTTTTGGCCCGAAACGTTGCCTACTTCCTTTGCTCCATAGATGCTGCTCACCGGCTGAGTTTCTCCAGCTTTTTTGTGTACCTTCGATTTTCCAGCATCTGCAGTTCCTTCTTAAATATTGGTGTGGGCACATTTAGAGTATTGTGTTCAGTTTTGGTCACCCTGTTATTGGAAAGATGTTGTTAAGCTAGAAAGGGTGCAGAGAAGATTTACAAGGATTTTGCCAGGACTAGAGGGCCTGAGCTATAGGGAGAAGTTGAGCAGGCTAGGACTTTATTCTGCGGAGTGCAGAGGGACGAGGGGTGATCTTATAGAGGTGTATAAGATTATGAGAGGAATAGACAGGGTGAATGCACTAAGTCTATTTCCAGAAGTGGTGGAATCAACAACTAGAGGTTTAAGGTGAGGGGGGGAAGTCCATCACTGGCTCTGACCTCCCCACCATCGAAGGGATCTATCGCAGTCGCTCCCTCAAAAAGGCCGCCAACATCATCAAAGACCCACACCATCCTGGCCACACACTCATTTCACAGTTGCCATCGAGAAGAAGGTACAGGAGCCTGAAATCTGTAACATCCAGGTTCAGGAACAGCTTCTTCCCCACAGCCATCAGACTATTAAACACAACATCAAATAAGCTCTGAACAACAACAGTCTATTATTTATTACTGCACTATATCTGTTTATTTATTGTGTAGAAATGGTCTATGGTCTATAGACACACTGAACTTTTATCTTCCGTTATGTATTATGTTTACATATTCTGTTGTGCTGTAACAAATAAGAATTTCATTGTCCTATCTGGGACACATGACAATAAAACTCTCTTGATTCTTAATTTAATAGGAACTTGAAGGGCAATTTTTTCACACAAAGGGTGGTAGGTATATGGAACGAGCACCCGGAGGAGGTGATTGAGGCGGATACTATCACAACATTTGAAAAATGGACATTTACATGGACATGGAGTCAAGGGATAAGGGGAGAAGGCAGGCACGGGTTATTGATAGGGGACGATCAGCCATGATCACAATGAATGGCTGTGCTGGCTCGAAGGGCCGAATGGCCTCCTCCTGCACCTATTTTCTACGTTTCTATGTACATGGATAGGTTACGTTTAGAGTGATATTGGCCAAATGCAGACAGGTGGGACTAATGTAGATGGGGCAAGTTGGTCGGCATGGGCAGGTTGGACCAGAGGGCCCGTTTCCACGCTGTATGACTCAATGCCTCCAAGGTAAGTGTTCAAGATTTAGGGGCATCTTAAAAGAGAAGGGAGACGGCACAGACAGAATAGGGGAATGTCAGAGTTAAGGATCTAATTCCTAAATGCATGGTAACCGATGGCAGAATAATGTAAGGCAGCCTGTATGAAGTGATCAGAATTGTAGGTGGATAGGTTGTGTGAGTGGGCAAATGCATGGCAGATGCAGTATAATGTGAGGTTATCCACTTTGGTGGCAAAAACAGGAAAGTAGACTGTTATCTGAATGGTGGCCGATTAGGAAAAGGGGAGATGCAACGAGACCTGGGTGTCATGGTACACCAGTCATTGAAAATAGGAATGCAGGTGCAGCAGGCAGTGAAGAAAGCAAATGGTATGTTAGCATTCATAACAAAAGGATTTGAGTATAAGAGCAGGGGGGTTCTACTGCAGTTGTACAGGGTCTTGGTGAGACCACACCTGAAGTATTGCCACCAGTTTTGGTCTCCTAATCTGAGGAAAGACATTCTTGCCATAGAAGGAGTACAGAGAAGGTTCACCAGTGTTAAAGAGGGAACTGCAGATGCTGGAGAATCGAAGGTTACACAGAAAAGCTGGAGAAACTCAGCGGGTGCAGCAGCATCTATGGAGCGAAGGAAATAGGCAACGTTTCGGGCCGAAACCCTTCTTCAGACTGATCAGGGGTGGGGGTGGGGGGTGGGGACAAGAAAGGGAAAAGGAGGAGTAGCCGGAAGGCTGGAGGGTGGGAGGAGACAGCAGGGGAGCTGAGGAAGGGGAGGAGACAGCAAGGACTAACAGAATTGGGAGAAGTCGATGTTCATGCCCCCGGGGTGCAGACTCCCCAAACGGAATATGAGGTGCTGTTCCTCCAATTTCCAGTGCTGCTCGCTGTGGCCATGGAGGAGACCCAGGACAGAGAGGTCAGAGGCGGAGTGGGAGGGGGAGTTGAAGTGCTGAGCCACCGGGAGGTCAGCTAGGTTATTGCGGACCGAGCGGAGGTGTTCGGCGAAACGATCGCCCAAACTCCGCTTGGTCACCAGACTGATTCCTGGGATGGCAGGACTTTCATATGAAGAAAGACTGGATAGACTCGGCTTGTACATGCTAGAATTTATAAGATTGAGGGGGGATCTTATAGAAACTTACAAAATTCTTAAGGGGTTGGACAGGCTAGATGCAGGAAGATTATTCCCGATGTTGGGGAAGTCCAGAACTAGGGGTCACAGTTTAAGGATAAGGGGGAAGTCTTTTAGGACCGAGATGAGAAAATCATTTTTTACACAGAGTGGTGAATCTGTGGAATTCTCTGCCACGGAAGGTAATTGAGGCCAGTTCATTGGCTATATTTAAGAGGGAGTTAGATGTGGCCCTTGTGGCTAAAGGGATCAGGGGGTATGGAGAGAAGGCAGGGATGGGATACTGAGTTGGATGATCAGCCATGATCATATTGAATGGCGGTGCAGGCTCGAAGGGCCGAATGGCCTACTCCTGCACCTATTTTCTATGTTTCTATGTTTCTATAAATGTCCAAGTTATAGGGCGGGATGATGTTAAAGGTTGATAAAATGTTGAAATGTGCCTTTATAATAGTACTGTTACTGGAAAACATTAACTGACTGCAACATTTATGATTAGCCCCAACGCCTTTTTCCGCAACTCATAAGTCTCTCAAAAAAAAAGTCATTGTAATGCAATATAAATTTATGAGTTTGGCTCCAATATGACTTATATTTTCCAGAAGATGTTCCCTCTGAAGCGCAGACTGATGAATTGATTCAATTGCACTTCCCCATAATATTGTCTTCAATAAAGTTATTCTATTTACAAAAATCACATTTAATAAAACAACTTTATTAAAACGCTTGTTCATTTGCTCCACTGGTGACTAATGAGGGAATAACCCCGAGCTCACTCGACACTGCTTGAAAGGAACCTGTGCAGATATTGAATAGCTTTGATTTAGCCTTAATTTGGGAAGAGCTCGCGAAGCACAAATTATTTCCCTTTCCTTTAGCAATAACGAAGAATGTCTGAGCCGCCAGAGTGTGCAGAGTTGCAGAATTGTGGCACGGTGGTGCAGTGGGCAGTCACGGTGGCACAGCGGTAGAGTTGCTGCCTTCCAGCGTATGCAGCGCATGAGACCCGGGTTCGATCCTGACTACGGGCGCTGTCTGTACGGAGTTTGTACGTTCTCCCTGTGACCTGCGTGGGTTTTCTCCGAGATCTTGGTAGGTTAATTGGCGTGGTAAATGTAAAAATTGTCCCTAGTGGGTGTAGGATAGTGTTAATGTGCGGGGATGGCTGGTCGGCGCGGACCCTGTGGGCCGAAGGGCCTGTTTCCGTGCTGTATCTCTAAAACTAAACTAAACTAAATTGGAGTGAAGGAATGAATGAGTACTTTATTATCACCTGTGACACGTTACAGTGAGGCGCAGTTTTGCAGACACGAGTATGCAAAGAGTCACCACAGATAGGCTTCCGACAAAGTTACAAAGTATTCCATTTAGTCCCCAATGGCCCCTCTTCGATCTCGGGGGTGGGGGGGGGGGGGGCCTTTGCCGGGTCCATTTTCAATCTCGGCGGCCCCCACACACCGGGGTCCCTCTTCGATCTCGGTGGCCCCTCCCCCACCCCAGGCCCTTTGTCGTTCTCGGCACTCACCCTGGAGAAAAAAAGGGATAGGTGACGTTTCGGGTCCCTTCTTCAGACTGAGAGTCAGGGGAGAGCGAAACGAGAGAGATAGACGGTGATGTAGAGAGATAGGGAACAACTGACCCGATGAGTTACTCCAGCTTTTTGTATCTATCTTTGTTCCTTCCATCATATTTAATTATCTTGTTTTGATCTTATATGTTTCAATAAGATCACCTTTCATTCTTCTGCCAGGCCATCTGTGGAGGCAATGGACAGATGACATTTCAGGTCCATACCCGAAGCATCGTTTATCCATTCTCCTCACAGGTACTGCCTGACCCACTGAGTTACAGAAGGATGTGGAGGCCAAGTCAACGGATAATTTTAAGGCCGAGATAGATAGATTCTTGATTGGTACGAGTGTCAGGGGTTATGGGGAGACGGCAGGATAATGGGGTTAGGAGATAGATCAGCCATGTTTGAATGGTGGAGTAGAGTTGATGGGCCTAATTCTGCTCCGATCACTTATGACATAACCTTATGGGCAGAATTAGGCCATTCGGCCCATCGAGTCTACTCATTCATTCAATTCAATCAATCATGCCTGATCCATCTTTCCCCCTCAACCACATTCTCCTGCCTTCTCCCCATAACCATGGACACCCCTACTTTGTTTTTGGGTATTGAGATGCTGGGTCAGACTGTAAATCAGAACACGCTTTCTATTCCCTTGCAATTCCTTTTGATGGGCTAAATATAAAAAGTTGCTAAATAGTCATCTAATCCATTTTTAAGTTGACCTTATATCCCACCGCTACTCAGACGTGCGTTGGTGAAGACCAATGATGTGTGGTTGAAAAACGATTACCCTTGTCATTTCTGACAGTCAATTTTATTCACGATCCAACACAACAATGCTTTGACATCTGAGCTGCTCTTTAGTAATCTTTATGGCAAATTCTTTTTAACCCTGAATTCAGAGGACTTCTTGCTTCCCCAGATCAGCGTGGAATTTCTTGCTTTATTTTCCAAGCGGCAAGGTGGCGCAGCGGTAGAGTTGCTGCCTCACAAAGACCCAGAGACCCAGAGCGCCAGAGACCCAGGTTCGATTCTGACTACGGGTGCTGTCTGTACGGAGTTTGCACGTCCTCCCCGTGACCTGCGTGGGCTTTCCCCGGTGGCTCTGGTCTCATCCAACACTCCAAAGGTGTACAGATTTTTGTCGGTTAATTGGCTTCTATAAATTGTCCCTAGTGTGTAGAATAGAACTAGTGTGTGATTGTTGGTCGGCACAGGCTCTGTGGGCCAAAGGGCCAGTTTTCATGCTGTATCTCTAAACTAAACTAAACTAAACTAAACTAAACTAAACTAAACTAAACTAAACTAAACTAAACTAATGGTAGACAAAAGTGCTGCAGAAACTCAGCGGGTGTGGCAGCATCTATAGAGCGAAGGAAATAGGCAACATTTCGGGCCGAAACCCTTCTTCAGAACGAAACTATTTCAATGTCATGGAATGGCCTTCGTATGTATAAGGTTGTGTTAATGTGTGGGGATCGCTGGTCGGTGCGGACTCAGTGGGCTGAAAGGTCTGTTTCTGCGCCGTATCTCCGAACGAAACTACATTAGCGACGAAGTGGCGCTGGTTTCCGACGGGCACGGTGATTGACATACCACACATCTCTGTCCTCCATGCAGATGGCAGGCTCCACTTATGTCTCTACAAAAACTAAACTAAACTAAACTAAACTAGTAGCTGGAGGAACTCAAACTAAATTGCCGTTGTTGAGTGCCAAGCGGACGTGTATGGAATCCCTTCTGATGGAAACTGTCTTTACCTGATACTTGTGTGGTGCACGTTTTAATATTGCGTTGCGATGGGTCATTTCTTGGTTAATTGTGCACAGCTTCGACCCATTGTCAGCCTTGAAAGGGACAATTTGCTGCCTAATCGAGGTTAGTGTTGACCCATTACCTGTCTGAAATGATTCATTCCCTCCAGTAACACGACGTCTCAGAATAAAAGGACTAACCTTTCGCAGGAAGATGAGGTGGAACTTCTTTAGTCAGAGGGTGGTGAATCTGTGGAATTCATTGCCACACACGGCTGTGGAGGCCAAGTCATTGGGTATTTTTAAGGCAGATTCTTGATTAGTTAGGGTGTCAAGCGTTATGGGGAGAAGGCAGGAGAATGGGGTTGAGAGGGAAAGAGAGATGAATAGCGGAGTAGATTTGATGGGCCGAATGGCCTAATTCTGCAAAGGCAAAGGTGAATAGCGACCTAAAGAGTTTATTTATTGACACCTCAATGCAACTGAACTGGGCTACGCTGCCAGAATAAAATGTTCAAAAGGGTTTGTTGTTAGACTCCTGTCTGACAGTGTTACCTACTTGAGAGAGAGCAGTCGAATCTCTTCTGTTCAAAGGCTGAGTAGCTCTTCAATTCAATTCAATTCAATTCAACTTTAATGTCATCGCACAAATACAAGTATCAGTACAACGAAATGCAGTTTTGCGTCAGTCCGTAGTAGTTGTACATAAAGAGAAAAGACAAGAAAAAAATAGAAAGAGAGAAGATACTGAATAATCAGGAAATACAGAATGATTAAACAAAGGGGGACGGAGGGACCAGAGAAGTCTATCGTCGGGACTCCGAGTTCAGCAGTGTGATTGTGTTGTTATAGAAGCTTTTCCTCATCCTGCTGGTACGTGACCTGAGGCTCCTGTACCGCCTCCCTGATGGGAGGAGGGCAAACAGTCCATGGTTGGGGTGTGAGGGGTCTTTGATGATCTTCCCAGCCCGTCTCAGACACCGTTTTCGGTGGAGGGCATCCATGGCAGGGAGCGGGGCACCGATGATGTGCTGCGCGGTTTTCACCACCCGTTGTAGTGCTTTCCTGTCCGCAGCAGTGCAGCTGCTGTACCATACCGTGAAGCAGGTGGTCAGGATACTCTCTATGGTACAGCGGTAAAAGTTGGTCAGGATCTGGGGGGACAGGTGGGCTTTCTTGAGCCTCCTAAGGAAGTAAAGGCGCTGCTGTGCCTTTTTGATCAGCTTGGAGGTGTTGAGGGACCAGGACAAGTCCTCCGAGATATGCACTCCGAGGAATTTATAGCTGGAGACGCGCTCCACCTCAGTCCCGTTTATGTGGATGGGGGTATGACTGCCTCCTCTGGTCTGCCTGAAGTCGACAATAATCTCCTTCGTCTTTTTGGAGTTGAGGATGAGGTTATTGTCGGCACACCAGGTGGTCAGGTGCTGGATCTCATCCCTGTAGGCTGACTCATCGTTGTCGCTGATCAGTCCTACTACCGTGGTATCGTCAGCAAACTTAATAATGGCGTTGGATTCGTGCTTTGGGATGCAGTCTTTGCAGAGTACACAGTGGCTTACAACTCTCCGAGCTGCTAGGGTTTAATTCTTCAACGCGATTCACAACTTTACTATCCCCAAGCTTAACTATTCACAAATCATTATCTTTTCGGGCCCACACCTGTCTCTTCATCTCTGGCCTTTGTCCGACAATCTGCCTATCATGTAACCCACTTGCCTGTGTTTACTTATTGCCAGCCATGGTCTGTCCTGCTCCCCTCTCTCAGCTTTCTGTCCTGCCCCCCTTACAATCAGTCTGAAGAAGGGTTCCCACCTAACGTTGCCTATCCATGCTCTCCAAGGATGCTGCCTGACCCGCTGAGTTTAGTTTTTAGTTTAGTTGAGAAATACAGTGCAAAAGCAGGCCCTTAGGCCCACCGAGTCTGCGCCGACCAGCGATCCCCACATATTAAAAATACCCACTGACTTGGCCTCCACAGACACTGCCCTACACACACTAGTGACAATTTTACATTTACACCATGCCAATTATCCTGCAAATCTGTACGTTTTTTGTGTGTGGGAGGAAACCAAAGCTCTCGGAGAAAATCTACAAAGGTCACGAGGAGATGGTTCAAACTCCGTACAGACAGCATCCTGTAGTCAGGATCAAACCCGGGTCACTGGTGCTGTAAGGCAGTACCTCTACCGCTAAGCCACCATGCCAGCATTACTCCAGCATTTTATATAGAATTACAGCACGGAATTAGGCCTTTGGCCCAGAGAGTCCGCGCCAACTAGCGATTGATAAGTTTACCAAACCCAATCAACCCATCAAACCTGTGCATTTTTGGAGTATGGGAGGAAACTGGAACACCTGGAGAAAACCCACGTGGTCATGGGGAGAACGTACAAACTCCGCACAGACAGCGCCTGGAGTCATGTTCGAACACGGGTCTCTGGCGCTGTAAGGTTGCAACTCTACTGCTGTGCCGCCCCATGGGGTCTATCTTTCGCAAATCAATCTATTGGCCTTCAATTTTAATAACCAGCAGTAAGTTGTAGGATGGCTCTGCAGGGCTCCAAGTCCTGTTAATGACAAGAGATCCAGGGTTAGGCTCGCCCATCTGTTCTGACTCTGGCTACAACAAGTCGCCTTCAGCTGTAATAACATTTTGCCTCAAAATGAGATTGTGCAGATCATTCTTTGACACCGAGAAACATTGCAGTAATGTAAGTGGTTTATATAAGATGTAGAAACCGAGTCTCCGAGTTTTTATTTAATTACTATCATTAATCCATAGCACTTGAACCTTAAATCATCATTACCCTACCATAAAGTGCCGTACAGGCATCAGAGTGGCGCAGCGGTAGAGTTGCTTCCCCACACAGCGCCACAGATCACGGGTTCGATCCTGACTATGGGTTGTGTCTGTACAGAGTTTGTACTTTCTCCCCGTGACCTGCGTGGGTTTTCTCAGAGATCTTCGGTTTCCTCCCACACTCCAAAGACATACAGGTTAATTGTCTTGGTATACCTGTAAAGTGTCCCTAGTGTGTGTAGGATAGTGTTAAGGGCCTGTCCCATGATACAAGTTCACCCAAGAGCTCTCCTGAGTTTTAAAAAAAAATCAAACTCATGTGAAGTACATAGAATGTACGTAGCGGGTACATCGGAGCTCGGGACGTCTCTTAGCGGCTCGTAACGCTAACGGCAGGTACTCAGAAAACACATTAAGCTCGTGAAGATTTTTCAGCACTGTGAAAAACGTCCACGAGAGCCCTGAGGTTCCCGGAGGTTGCAGGTGGTTGCCGGAGGTTGCAGGTAGTGGAAGCAGGTAGGGAGACTAACAAAATCCTCCGGGAACCGCACGGAAACCTTGGGTGGGGCACAAAGTCTCCAGAGGTTTCCGTTCAGGTTTCCTAAGTGGGACGGGGGCTTTATTCTCCGAGTTCGAATCAGGGGGAACTCGGGAGAACTCTTGAATTACCTCCTACAGTGGGACAGGCCCTTTAATGTGTGGGGATCGCTGGTCGATGTGGACTCGGTGGGCCGAAAGGCCTTTTTCATCGCCGTATCTGTAAAACTAAACTAAAACTCAAACGTACAGGTTTGTAGGATAATTGGCTTGGTTTACGTAAATTGTTCCTAGTGTGTGTAGGATAGTGTTAGGGTGTGGGGATTGCTGGTCGGTGCAAACTTGGTGGGCCGAAGGACCTTTTTCCACGCTGTATCTCTAAACTAAATGTCCCCCTCCACGAAAGGGTGCAAATGATGAATTCTAACTAGTAATAAAATCTTGGCTTTACTCTAGGGTGTGTGATTGCCTTTACTCTAGGGTGTGTGATTGCCACCATTGTCAGAAAATCTGAAGAGATTGGAAAAACACAATGTTCACTCTTCTGGGAATCTAACAATGGCCAAGGCAATAGAAATAAGCAGGTAGGCAAATGGTTCAAAGTTTCAATCATTCAATGGTACTTTATTTGTTACATGTACCGAGGTACACAGTGAAATTCATTTTTGTATACAGTTTAGTACATTTCACGATACATAAGCACAGATATATTTTGAGAGCGGCACAGTGGCACAGCGATAGAGTTGCTGCCTCACAGCGCCAGAGACCCAGGTTCAATCCTGACTCTGGATGCTGTCTCTCCAGGGTTTGTACGTTCTCCCCATGGGTTTTCTCTGAGATCTCCAGTTTCTTCCCACACTCCAATGACTTACATGTTTGTAGGTTAATTGGCTTGGTATAAATGTAAATTGCCCTAGTGTGTGTAGGTTAGTGTTAGTGTGCGGGGATTGCTGGTCGGTGTGGACTCGGTGGGCCAAAGGGCCTGTTTCACTGCTGTATCTCTGAATTAAACTAAACTAAACTAAGATACATCTTAGATAAACATCTCAGATACAGTACAAGTGCGCAGGAGTGTTTTTTTTAATTTTTTAAAATTCATTATCTTGACCAAAGCTTTGAATAATATATCAATTTCTCTTTATGCCACACATAATGAATGAATGAATGAATGAATGAATAAGTTTATTGGCCAAGTATTCACATACAAGGAATTTGCCTTGCTGCTCCACATGACAACATGACATATAGTGACAGTTAGGAATGACACATAAAACATTAAACATTAATAATAAAACATTATCGATTAAACAAATGTTGGTTTCTAATTCCCTTTAAATCATATGTTGGATAAGTGCACGCTATTAATGTTGTTTCGTTTTTAGTTTAGTTTAGAGATACAGCATGGAAACAGGCCCTTCGGCCCACCGAGTCCACACCGACCAGTGATCGCTGCACACTAACATTATCCTATGCGCACTAGCATGCTAGCATTATTATAGTTGATCCACAACTGATCAATCGTAGTATTAATGATGGTCTTCTTACATAGAAACATAGAAACTAGGTGCAGGAGTAGGCCATTCAACTCAGTATCCTGTACCTGCCTTCTCTCCATACCCCCTGATCCCTTTAGCCACAAGGGCCCCATCTAACTCCCTCTTAAATATAGCTTGCGTATAACATGCACAGTCTAAAGTTTTAGGTCAACTTGTTCTATTTGATCTTTTTTGTTTGTGCATCTCGGGTTGATAGCATTGGTCGAAACAGGGTGGACCACCTGAAGGTTGCAATCCCCCACCCCATTAACTATAGTGATTTCTCACCCAGACAGTTGTGAATTTGTGGAATTCCCTGCCACAGAGGGCAGTGGAGGCCAAATCTCTGGATGGATTTAAGAGAGAGTTAGATAGAGCTCTAGGGGCTGGTGGAATCAAGGGATATGGGGAGAAGGCAGGCACGGGTTATTGGTTGGGGACGATCAGCCATGATCACAATGAATGGTGGTGCTGGCTCAAAGGGCCGAATGTCCTCCTCCTGCACCTATTTTCTATGTTTCTATAAGGAACTTAAAGCTGCCATCCATTACCACTTCAGCACCATTGTTGATGATGATTAGGGCATTTTCACCACACTTACTGCAGTCAATGGCTCTTTCCCATTTCATCTTTTAGTGTATTCCATACTTATTTACAGTAGAGAAACAGGTCACACAGTTGAATTGGTTGGCAATGGTTCCTAATATTCCACTCATTCTACAATATTCAGCTCAACCTTTCAGCATTTCCTTCTAATTCCCTTTTCTCCCATAATATTCATTTATTTTCCATTTTGACTACATCTATTTCATCTGTTAGAATGACCATTCCCCTAGTGACAGGTTTCATATTCAAACTGCTTGCTAGGAAGTTGCTTCCTATTTTTTGATTCGTTTTTAGTTTAGAGGCACAGCGCGGAAACAGGCCCTTCGGCCCACCCAGTCCGTGCCAACCACCGATCCTCGTACACCGCCATCCTACACACTAGGGATAATTTTCAATATTTTTACCAAAGCCAAATTGGCCTAAAATCCTGTACGTCTTTGGCGTGTGGGAAGAATCCGGAGCACCCGGGGAAAACCCACACGGTCACAGGGAGAACGTGCAAACTCTGTACAGACAGCACCCATAGACAGGATCAAACCCGGGTCTCTGGCACAGTAAGGCAGCAACTCTATCACTATGCACTATGTCGCCACTATTTCCATTCAATAAATTCAAGAGTCAAGAGTGTTTTATTGTCACATGCCCCAGAAAGAACAAAACATTCTTACTTGTTATTCTAATTTAATTCTTATTAAGAAGAATGACTACTTATTTGTGACCTTCTTCCATTCATTTACTACAGTTTTGTATTCTCTCAAAATGGAAGCATCTTCCTTGCATCTTCAATACAATCATAACATAGCTCACTCCAGGGACTGTGGTGTGCGAGTTTCAATGAAGTAGAGTCTCTGTCAGCTGTAAGTCTGTGTTTATTTTTAAATACCTGTTCTATTTCTCTGGCTTCAATTTCCACAAGGCTTTACACTGACAAGTATTAATCTCTACTCCATTTCTCTTTTCACATTTTTTCCCGGATTCAATCCTGAACTCGGGAGCTGTCTATGTGGAGTTTGCATGTTCTTTCTGTGATCGGGCAGGTTTCCCTGGGTGCTCCGATCTCATAGACTCATGGAGTCTCAGAGTCGCACAGCATGGAAACAGGTCCATGCCGACCAACATGCCCCATCTACATTAGTCCCACCTGCCTGTGCTTGGCCCATATCCTTCTAAACCTATCCTATCCATGTATCTGTCCAAATGTCTTTTAAACATTGTGATTGTATGTGCTCAACATTTTTCACACAGAGAGTGGTGAATCTCTGGAATTCTCTGCCACAGAAGGTAGTTGAGGCCAGTTCATTGGCTATATTTAAGAGGGAGTTAGATGTGGCCCTTGTGGCTAAAGGGATCAGGGGGTATGGAGAGAAGGCAGGTACAGGATACTGAGTTGGATGATCAGCCATGATCATATTGAATGGTGGTGCAGGCTCGAAGGGCCGAATGGCCCTCCTGCACCTATTTTCTATGTTTCTATGTTTCTAACTGTCTCAACAAGGTTAATTTCCGGGATGGCGGGACTGCCATATGTTGAAAGAATGGAGCGACTGGGCTTGTATACACTGGAATTTAGAAGGATGAGTGGGGATCTTATTGAAACATATAAGATTATTAAGGGATTGGACATGCTAGAGGCAGGAAACATGTTCCAGATGTAGGGGGAGTCCAGAACCAGGGGTGACAGTTTAAGAATAAGGGAAGGCCATTTGGAACTGAGATGAGGAAAAACTTTTTCACCCAGAGAGTTGTGAATCTGTGGAATTATCTGCCTCAGAAGGCAGTGGAGGCCGTTTATCTTGATGCTTTCAAAAAAGAGTTAGATAGAGCTCTTAAAGACAGCAGAATCAGGGAATATGGGGAGAAGGCAGGAACGGGGTACTGATTGTGGATGATCAGCCATGATCACAGGTGATGGCAGTACTAGCTCGAAGGACCTAATGGCCTACACCTGTACCTATTGTCTATTGTGTTCTATTGTGTCCATTGTGTTCAACTATGTTCTCTGGCAGCTCATTCCATATATCCATCACCCATTGTGTAAAAAAGTTGCACCTCAGATTCCTATTAAGTCTTTTCCTCTCTCTGCCTTAAACAATCAGTGGTGTGGGTGTCAGAGGTTATGGGGGAAAGGCAGGAGGATGGGGTTTGGCAGGGGAAAGAGATCAGCCATGATTGAATGTTTAAGAAGGAACTGCAGATGCTGGAAAAATCGAAGGTAGAAAAAAATGCTGGAGAAACTCAGGGTGAAGCAGCATCTATGGGGCGAAGGAATAGGTGACGATTCGGGTCAAGATCCTTCTTCAGAAGGTCTTGACCCGAAACGTCACCTATTCCTTTGGTCCATAGATGCTGCCTCACCCACTGAGTTTCTCCAGCATTTTTGTCAGCCATGATTGAATGGTGGAGTAGGCCCAGTGGGCTGAATGGTCTAATTCTTCTCCTATCACTTATGAACTTATGAATATATGAAGTGCACCGTGGTGCCCCATTCTTTGTTAGGTCTCTTGCTGAGTATGAAGCGGTAGGAGGACATTCAGTCCACTTAGCCCATGCTGGCCCACAACTGAGCCCTTCCTTGAAATGCTTCTCGTAAGGTTGCTGTCTTACAGATCCAACAGATCCAACAGTGCTCCTTACATCTCCTTTCATGTCATCTCGATGAAGTTCATTTAAACGTTACTGAAGGCAAACAGGGCATTTTCTAGTTCCTGTTAATAACAACAAAAGCTTTTCTCTGTACCTAGTTCAAAATCTACAAGGGACCAGTAAATCCAATGGAGTTCTTAGGATAAAATTATTTATGGAAGGTAAGAAACAAAGAAACATAGGGAATATTTGCAGGTGTAGGCCATTTGGCCCTTCGAGCCAGCACCGCCATTCAATATGATCATGGATGATCATCCAAAATCAGTACACCGTTCCTGCTTTCTCCCCATATCCCATGATTCCGTTAGCCCCAAGAGCTAAATCTAACTCTCTCTTGAAAACATCTGCACACATGACAATAAACTAAACTGAACTGAAACGGAACTGAAGTTAATTTGCCTGACGGAGGAAATTTCTCAAGGCCCAAATTATTTCTGTCCATCATTTTACTTCCAATTCCTTCCCTCCAGAGATGCTGCCTGTCCCGCTGAGTTACTCCAGCAACTTGTGTCTACCTCTAGATTCAGGGACAGTTTTTTCCCTGCTGTAGAGCGGTACTGACCGCCCATCTGCCTCATTGGAGACCATCGAACTATCTTTAATCGGACTTTATTGGACTTTATCCGTGTGGTTCCCGGAGGTTCCCGGAGGTTTTTGTCAGTCTCCCAACCTGCTTCAACTACCTGCAACCTCCGGCACCCGCCTGCAACCTCCGGGAACCGCACGGAAACCTTGGCTGGGGCGCAAAGTCTCCAGAGGTTTCCGTTCAGGTTTCCTAAGTGGGACAGGGGCATTAGGATCCAAACAGCAGAGTTTTAGATAGGCTCAAGTTTATGTAGAAAGTGCTCTGCATATTCAAGTATACTGTAATATCCTCCCCAGTCACTTCAGTTTGTCCAACATTAAATGTGAACATTTAAAGGGAATTCATCACTGTCTCTAAGAGCCTTAATGATTTATAACAATGGAAAATTCCAATTCATCAGCACAACAACCTTACAGCAGCAATAAAGCAAATGTTAAGACTACTTTAACACCGAAATTGAATACAAATAAATCCTGCGGAACATTTTCTCTGAGACTTTCATTCAATGCAGGGAAATATCACATTATTTAAACCAGCTCCTTGTCAGCCCTGCCTCATGTGTTCACAAAGGCAAATGTGCTGTATGATTTGAAAATGATTCCCCCCTTTGTTGTGTGACAAGTCGTGTTCTCACAAGCAATAAAAACCATTGTTAGCAATTCTCCTGTCAGAAGCTGGACTCGAAATTCACAGCTCAATGAGGTCTTTAATTGGGACTGCAAATGTTATGTCTTGGCCATTGTGTGTGAACGTTGATGGCTTCTGGAGGCTGAGTCTGATGACGTTTGCTGCAAACGGGAGACAAAACCCGTCCCACACGACAAAGAAGAAATCGGCGGATGTATGTGTCTGTCAAGGGACGTGTGTGTGTGTGTAACAATAAGACAGACCCAAAATGATGGAGTAACTCAGCGGGTGAGGCAGAGTCCCTGGGGAAAAGGAATAAATGACGCTTCGGGCAGAGAGCCTTCTTCAGACCCAGATGCTGTCTAATGAAGGGTCTCGACCTGAAGCATCATCTATTCCTTTTGTCCAGAACTGCAGCCTGACCTGTTGAGTTACTCCAGCATTTGTGCCGATCTTCAGTGTAAAACAGCATCTGCAGTTCCTTCTTACACACTGTGTGTAACAATAAGTTGTGTAGCAGCCAGATCAGAGCGTGGTCTATTGCCAGGAGGAACTAATATAGTCATAGATGCGTGTGCAAACACTCCTGTTATATGGTCCTGGGCTTTATCCCCTGGAACTTCATAGTCATCCCTAGGCGCATCATCAGGAGGTTTATAGAGTCATAGGCCCCTCAGTTCCAATTTGCCCATGCCAACCAACATGCCCCATCTACACTAGTCCCAACCTGCCTGCTTTTGGCCCATATGCCTCTAAACCTACCCTATCCATGTACCTGGGGTGGGAGATTGCAACCTTCACGTGGTCCGCCCCATTTCGACGAATGCAATCAACCCGGCGTGCACAATCAAATAAGATCAAATAGAACAAGTTGTCCTACAACTTTAGGCTGTGCACGCCATACGCAAGAAGAAGAGATCCATGTACCTGCCTAAAAGTTATCCTACAACTTTAGGCTGTGCACGCCATACGCAAGAAGAAGAGATCCATGTACCTGCCTAAAATGTTTCTTAAATGCAGCGATATTATGGCGGACCTGTGGCCCAGTGGTAGAGTTGCTGCTTTATAGCGCATACAGTGCCGGAGACCCGGGTTCGATCCCAACTAAACCCAATTAGGGGCGCTGTCTGTACGGAGGTTTGTGCGTTCTCCCCGTGACCGTGTGGGTTTTTTCCGAGATCATCAGTTTCCACCCACACTACAAAGACGTACATGTCTGTAGGTTACTGTAATTGACTGGTGTGTGCAGGATAGTGTTATTGTGTGGGGATCACTGATTGGTGCGGACTCGGTGGGCTGAAGGGCCTGGTTCAGCGCTTTATCTCTAAACTAAACTAAACTAAACTAAAGTACCTCCCACAACAACCACCTCCGGCAGCTCGTTCCATACACCTACCACCCTTTGTGTAAAGAAAAATGACACCAGATTTCCATATAAACTTTCTGCCCTCACCTTAAACCTATGTCCTCTGGTTCTCTATTCCCTAATCTGGGCAAAAGACTCACCGCTTTTTACCCGATCCGAAATGGCTGCAGGTCACGGTGGTGCAGCGGTAGAGTTGCTGCCTTACAGCGAATGCAACGCCGGAGACCCGGGTTCGGTCTTTTTGTGTCTATCTTCGTTACTGAACACAATCTTGTTACTCCATTGAAAATTAGATCATCTGCTGACAATGAAAGTCGTGAATAAATTCTTCAAGTATCAACAACGTGAAATGTTCAATAGACAATAAACAATGGGTGCAGGAGTAGGCCATTCGGCCCTTCTAACAGTCAATCAGTCAAAATTCACCCCGAATCCCAGTGGTAACAACGAAATACTCGAGGACAACAGCCAAACTGATAAATTAAACCTCCTCATGCTATTGTCTGAATGTTCTCTCCCCAGAGGTTCCTGGGGTAGTCAGTGGTTGAGTCATTTTTTGGAAAGGAAAATGAAAGCTTTTTATTTATGTCACACTTTATTGCCTCTCAGGAATCTCTGAACGCACACTTCCAAAGCAATGAATTACCTTGTTCTTCAAGTAACTGCTAATAAGAACAATCCTCCCCGCACACAGCAAAGGTCTTCAAACACTAGTGAAACGAGTGACTGTTCAAAGGGAGGTTATAAAGTCACATGGTCATAAGTGATCGGAACAGAACTAGGCCATTCGGCCCATCAAGTCCACGCCATTCAATCATGCCTGATCTATCTCTCCCTCCTCACCCCATTCCCTTGCCTTCTCCCCATAACCCTTGACACCCGTACTAATCAAGAATCTATCTATCTCTACCTTAAAAATATCCATTGACTTGGCCACCACAGCCTTCAGTGGCAAAGAATTCCACCTTAAAGATGGCAGATGCACCACCCTCTGACCAAAGAAATTCCTCCTCCTCATCTCCTTCCTAAACAACGAGTGTTGTATCATTATGATAGTGTCATCTCCTTGCTGAGATCATTGATATCAACGTCATTCTCTCACTTTATTCAACCATCTATTTTTTTCACAACAGCGGCATGGTGGCGCAGAGGTAGAGTTGCTGCCTTACAGCACCAGAGACCCAGGTTTGGTCCTGACTACAGATGCTGTCAGTGCTGACTTTGTACTTTCTCCCCGTGACCTGCGTGGGTTTTCTCCGAGATCTCCACTTTCCTCCCACACTCCAAAGGCGTACAGGCTTGTAGGTTAATTGGCTTGGTATAAATGTAAATGATCCCTAATGTAGTATAGGATAGTGCTCATGTGCGGAGGATCACTGGTCGGTGTGGACTCGGTGGGCTGAAGGGTCTGTTTCCATGCTGTAGCTCTAAACTAAAGTAAACAAAACTACAAGATGTCTCCTCCCATCCCTCAGCCTTCGGGCTCCTCCTCCTCCTTTTTCCTTTCTTCTCCCCCCCCCCCCCGCCCCCCATCAGTCTGAAGAAGGGTTTTGGCCCGAAACGTTGCCTATTTCCTTCGCTCCATAGATGCTGCTGCATCCGCTGAGTTTCTCCAGCATTTTTGTCTACCTTCGATTTTCCAGCATCTGCAGTTCCTTCTTAAAAACTACAAGATGTTTAGTTTAGTTTAGTTTAGAGATACAGCGCGGAATCAGGTCCATCGAGTCCACACCGACCACGTGATTAACCGCACACTAACACTATCCTACACACACGAGGGAGAATTTGCAATTTTATCAAAGCCAATTAACCTACAAACCTGTACATCTTTGGAGTGTCGGAGGAAACCGGAGAGCCTGGAGAAAACCCACGCAGGTCACAGGGAGAACGTACAAACTCCATACTGGCAGCATCCGTAGTCAGGATCGAATCCGGGTCTCTGACGTTATGAGGCAGCAACTCTACTGCTGCGCCAATCCTCCCGCCTTCTTTAATATTACAACCTAACTAGATTATAGCTGACAAAACATTGGGTGCTGTATGTGCGGAGTTTGTACATTCTCCCTGTGACCGCCTGAGTTTCCTTCGGGTGTTACAGTTTCCTCCCACATCTCAAAGATGTGCGGGGTTGAGGACTATTTCCCTCCGTAAGTAACTGTGTTCCTCCAGCACTTTGTATTTTGTTCCATTACAGCATCTGCAGTTTCTTGTGTTGCCTTTATTTTACTGAATGTTGCATCAATATTGTGTTCAACTTTCTATCAATGCAGCAAACATCAAAGAATTTCTTCTTGTCAGACTTTCATCTTGAAGTGCATTTTCAGAGGGTGTGCTGTCTGGAATTTGCGCTGTTGGAATCATAGAATGACACAAATGCATCATTTGATCTATCATGACATGCCATCTTTTTGAGTAATCTATCCAATTAACCACACTCTTTCCCATGGTTCAAATTTGCTCTTTTAAATACAGAAATTCTTCAGAGTTACTCTGAATGTTCTTACACTGCCATTTGATTGCACCTGATGTGTTTCAGATGAAAATTGTTCTTTTCAAATGTTCGCTCGTCCATCCATTGGTTATTTTGTAAATCACCTTATCATTGCCATTCACCTGAAGGGCGGTGAGTACATGGAAGGAACTGCTAGAGGAGCTAGTTGATGCAGGTACCATAACAGCATTTAAAAGATGTTCAAACAAGTACATGGACAGGACAGGTTTAGCGGGATATGGGCCACATATGGAGAGATGGGATATAGACACAAAAAGTTGGAATACCTCAGTGGGTCAAACCTCTTCCTTCTCCAGAGATGCTGTCTGACCTGTTGAGTTACTCCAGCTTTTTGTGTCTTCGTTAAATCCAGCTTGTTAAATCTTCGGTTTAAACCAGCATCTGCAGAACCTTCCTACACATATGGGCACATGGGACTAGCTTAATTGGGGCAGCTTGGTCAACATGGGCAGTTTGGGCCGAAGGGCCTGTTTCCGTGCTGCATGACTCTGCGACTCTACGACCTCTCTTCCAAAGTTTCTCCGTATCCTATCGCAACCAGTTATGATATTGATCATTTACAAAATCTTCTCCCAGCTATTTGGAAACAAAACTACCAACTTTTCAAATCTACAGGGAGCACCTTCAAGGCATGGCTTGATTCCAATCTAAGGCATGGCTTAGTTCCAATGGTTTATTCGCCCTATATTTGTGCTTTGGAGAGAAGCTCAGATGGGATAGTAGCTAAAAATTCACAAAGACGTGTGGGGCGGTAGGTGAACCAGTCTCCATAGATTTGCCCGTTGGTTTGTAATAAGTATATGGGAACGTGGACTAACTAAGAAGTAGCCTGAATGGATGATCGATGGTCAGTGTGGACTTGGTGGGTCAAAGGATGTGGTGGCATAAGGGTTAGCATTTCTCACTAGGATGTTGCCCAGGACTTGAGGTCCTGAGCTATAGGGAGAGGTTGAGCATTCTGGGACTTTATTCCTTGGAGCGCAGGATGATGAGGGGTGATTTTATAGAGGTGTATAAGATCATGAGAGGAATAGATTGGGTAGATGCACAGAGTCTTTTATCCAGAGTAGAGCAATCAAGAACCCGAGGACATAGGTTTAAGGTGAGGGGGGGGGGGGGGGGGGGGGAGAAGATTTAAGAAGAACCTGAGGAGCATTTTTTTACATAAAGGGCGGTGGGTGAATGGAACAGGCTACCAGAGGAGGTACTTCAGGCAGGTACTATCACACCAATCATGAAACATTTGGACAGGTATATCGATAGGAAAGATATGAAGAGATTATGGGCCAAACGCAGGCAGTGTAGATGGAGTAAGTTGGTCGGCGTGGGCGAGTTGGGCCGAAGGGCCTGTTCACACATTGTATGACTCTATAATCTGTTTCCATGCTGTATCTTTCAAAGAAAAACAACTTGCATTTGCGTAGCACCAGTCATGATTCACACAAAGGGTGGTGGATGTATGGAACAAGCTGCCAGAGGAGGTCATTGAGGCGGGGAATAGTTGTTTTGTGTGGGCAAGTTGGGCTGAAGGGCCTGTTTCCACGCTGTATGACTCTATGACTATCTCAAGGCATCCATTGCAATCCAGGAAACCAGCTTGTGCAGAGTAATGAGCTGATGTCCATTGTGCCTGGGCTCAAGAATTAGTCCTCCCACTCTTCTTTGAAATAGACTGCACCTACTTGTAATACTCAACAAAAGATGACATATTCAAGTATCTGGAATGGGCTTTGAACCTGAGTACGTCGAGAGCAAGCATTCCACGCAGCGAGCCGTGGCTGATGATCCAATGTCCCTGCGAGAAAGGGGGGTAGTAAATAGAAAGTCAGGAACTGATTCAACAGCTATAACATTCACCAAGCTCCCACATAACTGATGATAATAGGATGGGTAACAGGAAGGGGGAGGAGATGGTGTACTGAGAAGTGGGGAAAAGGAAATAGACAATAGGTGCAGGCGTAGGCCATTCGGCCCTTCGAGCCAGCACTGCCATTTAATGTGATCATGGCTGATCATCCCCAAACAGTACCCCATTCCTGCCTTTTCCCCCCATATCCCCTGACCCCGCTATTTTTAAGAGCCCTATCTAGCTCTCTCTTGAAAGCATCCAGAGAACCTGCCTCCACCGCCCTCTGAGGCAGAGAATTCCACAGACTCACAACTCTCTGTGAGAAAAAGTGTTTCCTCGTCTCCGTTCTAAATGGCTTACTCCTTATTCTTAAACTGTGGCCCCTGGTTCTGGACTCCCCCAACTAAGGGAACATGTTTCCTGCCTCTATCGTGTCCAAACCCTTAACAGTTTCAATGAGATCCCTTCGCATCCTTCTAAACTCCAGAGTGTACAAGCCCAGCTGCTCCATTCTCTCAGCATATGACAGTCCCGCCATTCCAGCAAATGAGCCTTGTAAACCTCCGCTGCACTCCCTCAATAGCAAGAATAACTTAGAGTTATGGATTTAGACTTTAGACTAGACAGTGCGGAAATAGGCCCATCGACCTGCCGTGTCCACGCTGACCACCCATCGCCCCATACACTAACACTATCCGACACACTAAGGACAATTTTATAACTTACCAAAGGCAATTAACCCACAAACCTGTTCATGTTATCCCATTATCCCAGGGGTTATGAGGAGAATGGGGTTTAGATGGCAGGATTGATCAGCCATGTTCGAATGGTGGAGTAGACTTGATGGGCCAAATACCTAATTCTGTTCCGACTACATCTGCTCCCATCCCTTATTTTGCATCCTACACACAATTTGCAGAAGCCTATTAAATTACAAACCTGCACGTCTTTAGGGGGAAACCGGAGCACATGGAGAAAACAGGGAGAACGCACAAACTCCGTACAGACAGCACCCATGGTCAGGATCGAACCCGGATCTCTGGCGCTGTGAGGTAGCGAGCTCTACCGCTGTGCCCCTGTGCTGCCCTTAAAGTGTGCTTAAAGTGGAACCAATGACATAACATAACTCAACCTTTTTTTTAGTTTAGTTTAGAGATGCAGAGCGGAAACAGACCCTTCGGCCCCGAGTCCGCGCAAACCTGCGATCACCGCACATTAACACAAACTAGGGACAATTTACACTTATACCATGCCAATTAACCTACAAACCTGTACGTCTTTGGAGTGTGGGAGGAAACCAAAGATCTCGGAGAAAACCCACGTAGGTCAGTGGGAGAACGTACAAACTCTGTACAGACAGCACCCCTAGTCGGGATCAAACCCGGGTCTCTGGCGCCGTAAGGAAGCATCTCCACCACTGTGCTGCGCCTACGAGCCAGGAATGAATGGGTAAAAAAGTTTGCAAAGCATTGGTGTCAAAGTACAATGCTGTACTTAGTGATTTTGTTATAAATGATGGTGTTATGGGGCTTGTTAGAGACAGACTGATTTACGAAGTATGGACTTGTTGAGTTTTATTATTTATGGCTTGAGTCAAAAATGCTGGAAGTAAAGGCTCTAAAGCTGAAATTATCGGAACAGTAATAACTTTTTCTCCAAGCATAGGGCAACAGTGGCTGAATAATTAGTGGTCTCTGACTGAAATATGAGCAATCTGGGCCAGAGCTGCTTTAAGCACCAGAATACTTTACATGTTGAAGCGCAGATCAATTTTCTATCATATTCGTTGAACTAGTAGAACTCATTTCTAATTATTTCCCACCAAATGGGTTACAGTTTATGTTTCCCTTTGGCTCGGGAGTCAATGGGTTGGATGGTGTTATGCGTAGGAAGGAACTGCGGATGCTGGTTTACACCAAAGATAGACAGAAAAAGCTGGAGTAACTCAGTGGGTCAGGCAGTATCTCTGGAGAAAAGGAATGGATGACATTTCGGGTCGAGACCTTTCTTCAGACTGAGAGTTGAGGGAGAGGGAGATACATAGAAGGTACATAGAACAAATGAATGAAAGATATGCAAAAAGCAACGATGGTGGAGCCCACAATGGTCCATTGTTGGCTGTGGGGTTGGTGATGACGAGTTATACAAACAGTAAAACTCAACAGAACGACAGTGAAACTAGTACGACGACCAGTGTGGACTGTGAGAGAGGGGATGCAAGGTTACTTGAACTTAGAGAAATCAACCTTCATACCACTGGGTGATTGCATTTTGTGGCTCGCTGGGATGTTAAGTTTGTTTAGTTTATCGTCACGTGTATCGAGGTACAGTGAAAGGCTTTTGTTGCATGCTAACCAGTCAGCAGAAAGACATTACATGATTACAATCGAGCTATCCACAGTGTACAAATACATGATAAAAGGAATAATGCTAATAACATTTACTGCAAGATAAAGTCCAGTAAAGTCCAATCAAAGATAGTCCGAGGGACACAATGAGATGTATCGTAGTTCAGGAATGTACTCTAATTGAGAACAAAAGATGGTTCAGTTGCCTGATAACAGCTGGGAAGAAACTGTCCCTGAATCTGGTGTCACGGTGGCGCAGCGGTAGAATTGCTGCCTTATAGTGCTTGCAGCGCCAGAGACCCAGGTTCGATCCTGACCATGGGTGCTTGTCTGTATGGAGTTTGTACCTTCTCCCTGTGACCTGCGTGGGTTTTCTCCGAGATCTTCGGTTTTCTCCCACACTCCAAGGACGTACAGGTATGTAGGTAAATTGGCTTGGTAAATGTAAACATTGTCCCTAGTGGGTGTAGGATAGTGTTAATATTCGGGGATCACTGGTCGGCGCTGACCCGGTGGGCCGAAGGACCTGTTTTTCGCGCTGTACCTCTAAACTAAACATAAACCAAACTAATCTGGAGGTTTCACACTTCTATGCCTTTTGCCCGATGCGAGAGGGGAGACGAGGGAGTGGCCAGGGTGTGACATCCTTTGATAATGCTGGTGGTCTTGCCGAGGCAGCGTGAAGTGTAGATGGAGTCAATGGAAGGGAGATTGGTTTGCGTGATGGTCTGCTCTGCCTCCAACTCTCTGCAATTTCTTGCAGTCTTGGACGGAGCGATTCCCAAACCAGGCTGCGATGCAAACTGATGAAATGCATCATCGATAAAACGCATAAGTGAGGGGAATGTCACACCTGATACAATTCAATGTGATCTTCTGAGATCAGGATGAAGGAGCATTGTTGGGCAATGTGACATCGTAGCTACATGGTTTGGGGGGGGGGGGGGGGGGGGGGGGGGGTCACCTTACAGAGGGTGGGTTGAAAGTGTGGCGTGTGGAGATAATAGACCTGGTCATGTTTATTATTTATGGGTTGAGTCAAAGATGCTGGAAGCAAAAGCACCAATATTGAAATTATCAGAACTAAACCTGTTAAAAATATGCAATGGAGTTACGCCTTTTTGTTACCATAAAGAATCCTTTGCTCCGCCATTCAGCTCTGATTATATCGGCCAGTAAAGAGAGATTTTTTCCTTTTGGGTCCAAATACTTCCAGAGGTTGCTGCATGGACAATGGTCTTCCCTATAACTGGTGATAGTTAGTACAAATAACGTGTTTTCTCTAGGGAAGGACATCCCTTCATCTACACGGGCATACTTTAAAACTGTGTGAAACTTTCAACTAAACAAGTCATGTAAAACAGATTAGAAATCATTAGGCAGTCAAGAACTGTTATTAAATTCTAGAGGCAGTGGAAAGCACCTAGAACTGCAGGCTATTATGAGTCTCGTAATGGAGAGATGGAAAATGGATTGGTTCTGTTACATCTGAGGTGCTTAGAAATGCAATGAATGATGGTTATTATAATAAATGACTAGTGTTGTGATTGTATGGCCTAATAGTTCCCAGCCGTGATTATTTCTGACTGAAGATCACATCAACTTAAAGTTTCTTTTATTTTCTTCAAGGTGAATTGCTTTAATTAAGAAGATGTATGGGCTAAAATTTTCGTGGAGGCAAAACTATTCTCATCCATCCACCCATTTTGCCGAGATTTATTTGTCTAGCCTTTACATTTTCTTCCAATTGCACTGGCATACAGTGTTTCCTAATTTCAGAAGTTCATGTGTCAGGAGCAGAATTAGGCCATTCGGCCCATCAAGTCTACCCCGCCATTCAATCATGGCTGATCTGTCTCTCCCCTCCTAACGCCATCTCCTGTCTTCTCCCCATAACCTCTGACACCCGTACTAATCAAGAATCTATCTATAGCTCTGCCTTAGAAATATCCACTCATTTCCATCAAGAACCAACACAACCCATCAGCGATGAAGGGCGAAGATAGACACAAAATGCTGGAGTAACTCAGCGGGACAGGCAGCATCTCTGGGGAAAAGAAAGAGGTGATGTTTTGGGCTGGAACCCTTCGTCAGAGTGAAAGATAGAGGTGGGGGGGGGATGGAAACTGGGGGTAAGAAAAGGCCAGAACAAATAAGGGCCGGCAACAGATGACCTCAGGAAGGGTGGCGTCCATAATGGCCCATTGTTGGCTGGGGAGGGTGTACTGACCAGAGGGATACAAGGATGTGAACAGTGGAACTGGTAGGATGATTGGTTGGTGGTTTGTGGTGGGTGGGGGGTGGGGGGGGGGGGGGGGGGGGGGAGCAGTGTGGGAATTACTTGACATCATTGTTCATACCAGAATTCATTGTTCATACCATTGGGTTGTGAGCTGTCCAAGCGAATTATGGGGTGCTGTTCTTCCGATTTGTGCTTCACCTCTCTCTGGCAGTAAAGGAGGCCCAGGACAGAAAGATCAGTGTGGGAATGGGAGTTAAAGTGTTTGGCAACTGGGAGATTGCGTAGGGCTAGGCGCACTGCCCAACACCTCTGTCTTTCAGTCCGAAGACAGTTCCGACCAAAAACATCAACTATTACTTCTCTCCAGAAATGCTGCCTGACCTGCTGTGTTACTCCAGCATTTTGTATCTATCTTTGGCATAAACCAACATCTGCAGTTCCTTACTGCACATTTGTGAATGGCCCTGCTATTTTCTATTTCCACTGATGCTGCCTGACATGCTGAGCATTTCCCACAGCCTCTGTTGTTTTTTCATATTTCCTGTTTGATTTTCAATCCAGACCTGTAATTGAGAGGTATTAGCATTTAGAGGGTGACCTGGGGTGATTACGGGGCTTTAGTTCTCTCCCTTGATTCTCTCTACCATTTCTTTCATCTTCCCCTTTCTCATATTGCATTCTCTCTATACTGCCATGTGGCGCAGCGGTAGAGTTGCTGCCTCGCAGCGCCAGAGACCCGGGTGCGATCCTGACTACGAGTGCTGTCTGTATGCAATTTGTTCGTTCTCCCCGTGACCGCGTGGGTTTTCTCCAGGAGCTCCGGTTTCCTCCCACATTCCAAAGACGTACAGGTTTGTAGGTTAATCGGCTTGGTTTAATTGTAAATTGTCCCTAGTGTGTAGGATAGTGTAATGCCCCTGTCCCACTTAGGTGATTTTTTAGGTGACAACAGGTGACTAGGTTGTCGCCACATGGTCGGGGGTCACCTGTAAGGTCGTGAGTCGTCTCCTCAGTCACCCAAAGAATCGTGGCGTTTTTCTGGTCGCCGCTGGATTTTGAAATGTTCAACACTTTTCGGCAGCAGTTGGCTTGTCATAAGTTGTCGCCAGGATGATGTAGGTTATCGCCAGTGCTGACCGATGAATTCCATTGGCAACTACCTACGTCAACCGGCGACAGGTACCGGCGACTGAATTGTCGTAGCTTGTCGCGGGTGGACGTAGGTTGTCGTAGGTGTGGTCGTAGGTGGATGTCCTAATGGGTCGCTGGCTGTCGGTAGCTTGCCGTAGCTAGACGTCGACTAAGTGGTAGGTTGTTTTAGACATTGTCGTAGACATTGTCGTAGGGAGGGTCCAGTCGCCGTATTTTTGGCGACCTGCTACAACTGTGACAGTCTCCGGCAGTCACCGAAAAAAATCGCCTAAGTGGGACAGGCCCATTTGTGTGTGGGGATTGCTGGTCGGCCTAGACTCGGTGGGCCGAAGGTCCTGTTTCTACTTTAAACCAAGCTAAAATCTGCGTGCAAAATGATTACGCTGATCAAAGTGAGACTGGGTGCAATGCTGGATCGCTAACATTAACCTGGAGCTGCAGAGAACTGTCTCAAATGTCTGGAAGCGCTATGTTTCATTTTGAGATCATGGTAGAAGCTGCTCAACAGGATTATAGCACTCCGAGACTGGGAAAGAAATTGGATTTTTTATAATTGCCGCATCATATTTACCTTGTGCATGTAAATTTGAATCTGGCAAAAAAAATATTGCTGCACGTAAGCACTTAAACTTAAATTGGTTTGAAAAAATTCCTAAAAGTACAACTTAAAAAATGTTAAATAGGCTCACTGGAGGCAAGGCAGCTGAAGCCCTCTGGACTGAGTTTTGTGCATTTAATTTTGAATTTGCTGTTTGAAATATTTTCCCCTCATTCTCCCAGGCAGCCTTATTAACTTGGAAGCTTGAACTTGGTTTCTCAAAACTCAGTTGTCATGTCTATTCATAGCGAGTAATTATTTTGCAACATTCTGTGGGAAATTTCCAGTCGAGGGTTTTGTGTTAATTTATAGCTCGGTGAACCCATGAATGCAGCCGGCTCCATTTGCATCGTTCCGAACTTTACGCTTGCCTCAGTCTATGGGCGCACAGCGGCAGAGACCATGTTTCGATCTCAACCATGTCTGTACGAGGTTTGTACGTTCTTCCCGTGACCGCGAGGGTTTTCTCCGGGAGCTCCGGTTTCCTCCCGCACTCCAAAGACGTGCAGGTTTGTAGGTTCATTGGCTTTGGTAAAATTGTAAAATTGTCCCTCGTGTGTGGGATATTATTTGTGTACGAGATGATCGCAGGTCGACGTGGACTCGGTGGGCTAAAGGGCCCGTTCCCGCACTGTATCTCTAAAGTCTAAAGAGTAAAACCATCATTACCAGAGTTCCTCCATTTACTGAAGCAGTTACTATCAGCATGGCTCAATTAGATGTGATTCAGATTCCACTTCTAAGAATACAGTACAAAGTCCTGGCTGAATCTCCCAGTTTAATACTGAGGGTGTTACAGACAGGATCTTGCTGTTCCAATGAAAATGTAAAGCTAAGGTCCTCCTTGATTGAAGGCAAACATGCCAAGACCTCACTTAGGTGAAATGTAAGCTCTACGCGACAAGTTGCCAAAATGTTCTCTTGACTCATTGACTCACCCGCTAATACACAGGGATGTCATTAAGCCGGAATGATTGCATGGCTTCAAAGTGGTGTAGTGGTAGAGCTGCTGCCGTAAGGGGCTGTCCCACTTGGGCGACCTAATCCGCGAGTTCTGGCAAGTTTGCCCTCAACTCGCAGCATGGTCGACGCGAGGTCGTAGGAGGTCTCTGTAACTCTCCTTCATTCTCGAGAGTAGTCCCCGTGTACTCGAGGCCTCTGCTAGGTCGCGGCGTATTTTTCAACATGCTGAAAAATGCCCGCGAGTAAAAAAAGGTCGCCATGGAAAAAATCGAGACTTTTTTTACTCATAGGTTTAGTTGAAGTAGGTCGTAGTAGGTCGACATGTTAGTCGTAGGTAATCGAGGGTAGTCGAAGGTAGTCAAAGGTAGTCGTAGATAGTCTTCAACAAAGTCGAAGGAGGTTGAAGGAGGTCTTCTACATAGTTGAAGGAGGTCTTCAACATGACATTTTTCCAAACTCTCCTAAACTCTTCTAAACTCGCCAATTAGGTCGCCCAAGTGGGACAGCCCCTTTACAGTAGTGGGTGACTCCATTGTTAGGGTGCAGACAGGGGATTCTACGGCCGCAGTCAAGACCCCAGGATGGTGTGCTGCCTCCCTGGTCAGTGTGGGCCAATTGGGCCAATGAGCCTATTTTCATTATTGGTCATTATTGCACAAGGCAGGCAATTTTAGATGACCCGCAGAGGCTGGTTTACAAAAAAAGACACAAAGTGCTGGAGTAATTCAGCAGGTCAGGCAGCATCGCTGGGGAACACGAGTAGGGAGAATAGAAGAATAGAATAGAATGCCTTTTATTGTCATTCAAACAGACACGGTTCGAACAAAATTTCATAGGTGACGTCTCGGATCATGACCCTTCTTCAGACTCTGAATCTTCAGACCTTCTGATCCGATAGAAGTGTACAAAACCATGAGGGGATCAGATCGGGGTAGACGTACAGTCCCATTCGCAGAGCAGGGAAATCAAGAACCAGAGGGCATGGGTTGGCGAGAGGGGAAAGATTTAAAAGGAATCTGAGGCGCAACTTTTTACACTCAGAAGGTGGTGGGTATATGGAATGAGCTTCCAGAGGAGGTGTTTGAGGTAGGTATTATAAGAACATTAAAGGCACGTGGACAGATACATTGGATAGGAACGGTTCAGAGTGCTATGGGCCAAAGATGGACAAATGGGACTAACTAAAATGGGGCATCTTAGGCCGACGGGCTTATTTCCGTATTGAATGATTCTATCACTCTATGATTCTAAAACTCTATGACTAATATAATGCAAATAGATAATCAAGTCTCTTTTGCATGAGTGCACGCAGAGCTACCTACGCTGAATTGTCTTCAGCATTTATTATAAACAATCATAATTGGAATTAATTTGCCATTACGTATTCTGGGATATTCTGAGCTTGGAAAAGGTGCAAATCAACACATGACTTTATTTAGAACTCAGACAAAATGAGCAATGATGATTTATCCCATTCTTGGCTGTCATTTGTATAAAATATTGGCTACAATGCAATCATTGCACAGTGTGTCGTAAGAGACAAGCAACGAGACCTGGGTGTCATGGTACACCAGTCATTGAAAGTAGGCATGCAGGTGCAGCAGGCAGTGAAGAAAGCAAATGGTATGTTAGCATTCATAGCAAACGGATTTGAGTATAAGAGCAGGGAGGTTCTACTGCAGGTGTACAGGGTCTTGGACCACACCAGGAGTATTGCGTACAGTTTTGGTCTCCTAATCTGAGGAAAGACATTCTTGCCATAGAGGGAGTGCAGAGAAGGTTCACCAGACTGATTCCTGGGATGGCAGGACTTTCATATGAAGAAAGACTGGATAGACTCGGCTTGTACACGCTGGAATAGGCCCGACTATGGGTGAACTGGGGTTGGGGACTGGACTTTGTGCCTTCCCTCATGGTGGGAGCCATTGTGGGGGGAATGTTCTTTGTGTTTAAGACTCTCATTGGTGTTATGTCTGTATTCTTTTTTTGTGTGCTGCAAAATGGCAAAAAGCATTTCACTTCATTACACCTCGGTGTATGTGAATGTGACCAATAAAATACCTTTGATACCTTTGAATTTAGAAGATTAAGGGGGGATCTTATAGAAACTTACAAAATTCTTAAGGGGTTGGACATGCTAGATGCAGGAAGATTATTCCCGATGTTGGGGAAGTCCTGAACTAGGGGTCACAGTTTAAGGATAAGAGGGAAGTCTTTTAGGACCGAGATGAGAAAATCATTTTTTACACAGAGAGTGGTGAATCTGTGGAATTCTCTGCCACAGAAGGTAGTCGAGGCCAGTTCATTGGCTATATTTAAGAGGGAGTTAGATGTGGCCCGTGTGGCTAAAGGGATCAGGGGGTATGGAGAGAAGGCAGGGATGGGATAGTGAGTTGGATGATCAGCCATGATCATATTGAATGGCGGTGCAGGCTCGAAGGGCCGAATGGCCTACTCCTTACTCCTGCACCTAATTTCTATGTTTCTATGTTTCTAAGCTCACAACATGGTGCAGGAAGGAAGTGCAGATGCTGGTTTAAACCGAAGATAAACACAAAATGCTGGAGTAACTCAGCAGGACAGGCAGCATCTCGGGAGAGAAACGTCTCCCATTCCTTCTCTCCAAAGATGCTGTCTGACCCGCTGAGTTACTCCAACTTTTTGTGTCTATCTTGTGGATAAAGTGAAGGCTGGGTTGGTAACACTCGAGTGTGCAGACCTGTGGAGCTGAAGGATTTAGCAAACTTTGACACTATCTTGGTTGTTTTTCGTCTTTGTTTTGTTGGGTTAAGAATGTCGCAGAGAAAGCTCATGGGGCATTAACTTCTGGATAATGTCTTTGTCGGTTGCCTCCCTAGGAAGATTAAACGTGTTGGTGGGAGTTGTGGCAGGTCTTAAGACATGGCTGGCAACGTGTCCAAGAAGCAACATCACAGCAATTTCAAGGCTATAATTCCACGAGAAAAGTTTGAAAGGTCTTGAGGAGGTGCATTACCAGTATAATTCCTCTATTTCCTCTCCTTTAACACTTGTCTCTCTTTCAATGGTCAATGGTTTTCCATTATCACATGCTCATAAGTTATAGGAGCAGAATTAGGCCATTCGGCCCATCACGTTTACTCCGCCATTCAATCATGGCTGATCCATTTTTCCCTCTCAACCCCATTCTCCTGCCTTCGCCCCATAACCTCTGACACCCATACTAATGTACAGAAGCACAATGAAATTGGTTTTTTTGCATACAGTTCAGTAAAGATTTCCCATAACTGCCACAATCCCAGATTAGTACAAAGTGTATAGAATATAGCTGACTGAGACCGCTTGCAAGAATCGCCAGGGTTTGGTGCCATTTTCAGAGTCCAGTCTCTCGATCTCCTGGAACTGAAGCCAAAAGATGTCCAGGAATAAGAACATAGAACATAGAACAGTACAGCACAAAAACCAGGCCCATCGGCCCCCAATGTTTGTGCCAAACCAGCAAGTACTAAGGAGGACCCAATGTGAGGGAACTGCCGGAAGGGAGGGGGGGGGGGGGGGGGGGGGGGGGGGGGGGGAGGCGGGGGGGGGGAGGGGGAGAGAACAAAGGAGGAGCAGCCGTGAGATATTTTGTTACATTATGTGGCAACTCTTTGCACTGTGACGTGTGACGATAATATAGTCACTCATTCATCTAGCAATACGTGGTGCATATCCAATACCTGCATACCCATATACCTACACAAAAGGATTTTAAATGCCACATATCTGCTCCAACCACCCAAACCCCCTCCCCAGGAAGGGCTTTGTTCGTGTTCTGTACTGTTCTGCGTTCTATGTTCTGTGTAAGTACTGAAGTTGTGGGCTAGCCTGGGCTGAAAAATGCAGGTAACATTATCCCTGATATCAAAAGAACATAAGTAATAGGAGGAGGATTAGGCCGTTCGGCCCATCAAATCTACTCCGCCATTCATTCATGGCTGATCGATATCTCCCTCCTAACCCCATTCTCCCTGCCTTCTCCCCATAACCCCTGACACCCATATCTATGGTGTTTCTCTTCATCATTTTGTTGGGGTAGGCATGTCACTGAGAAAATTCATGGGGCTTCAACCTGGAGATATCTCCATCAGTCATCGCCCTGGGAAGATTAAACGTGTTAGTGGGAGGCATGACAGGTCATTAGACGTGGCTTGCAGCACACCTATGAAGCACTAACACTGCAATTCCACGGTTTAGTTCAGAAATACAGCGTGGAAACAGGCCCTTCGGCCCACCGAGTCCACACCTACCAGCGATCCCCGCGGTCCACTATCCTACACACACTTGGGACAATTTACAATGATACCAAGCCTATTAACCTACAACCCTGCATGTCTTTGGAGTGTGGGAGGAAATCGGATCCTCTGGAGAAAACCCACGCAGGTCACGGGGAGGACGTACAAGCTCAGTACAGACAGCACCCATAGTCGGGATCGAACCCGGGTCTCTGGCGCTGCAAGCACTGTAAGGCAGCAACTCTACCGCTGCGCCACTGTGCTGCCCACAAATCATTCTGGTAATCGAGGTAATTATTCTGTGGAAAAGATCGGAAAGTCTTGTGGCGGAGACGTACCAGTACAAGTCTTTATTTCCCTTCCTTTGAGATTTGATTGAGTATTTCTCATTCTTTATTCCCACCTTAAGTAGCAAGAGAGGTAGACTGATTGAATTTCGGCTCCTGCTTAACTTAGTTTGGTTTAGAGGTACAGCACGGAAACAGGCCCTTCGGTCCACCGAGTCCGCACCGACCAGCGATCCCCGCACATTACGACTGTCCTACACCCACTAGGGACAATTGCCCTTCAAACCTGCACGGCTTTGGGAGTGTGGGAGGAAACCGGAGATCCCGGAGAAAACCCACGCAGGTCGGGGGGAGAACGCACGATACAGCACGATACGATACGATACAATAGAAATGTATTTATCCCAGGAGGGAAATAGATCTGCCAAGTCATAAAAACACAAAACACACAAACTCCGTACAGACAGCACCCGTAGTCAGGATCGAACCAGGGTCTCTGGCGCTGTAAGGCAGCAATTCTACCGCTGCGCCTCCGTGGTAATCAGGTGAAAAATGTTGACTATGTGAAACGGAAGGCTCGCACACCTTGGTTTGTGTGTTGTGAAAGGTCCCGCTGGTACTGCTTGGCAACCTTCATCCAAGCAGAGGCATTGAGGGACTTCTGTGCAAGAAGATAAAATTAACTTATTTAGCCCTGCGATCTGCAGTTGGAGTTTCAATGCTCCCCCAGGAGCACGAGAGGCATTTAATTATCATGAGCCCTCAAACCTCGCATTGGCACAGATATTTAACAAACCTTTTAATATTCTGTAGAGAAGGGACAAGTTGATCAACAAAGCAATAAAGAGACTTTGTTTGCAATAAAATAATAATAATATTGTCTGGCGATGAAAAAGAGAAAATTATATTAATGCAACATCAAAAATACAGCCCGTGGAAAATGAATTAAATTATTTTCAGTTTTAATAGGTGGGTAATGTGACAGACATATTGTGTGCAACAAGATCTCATGTACAGTAATGAGACCAAATTATCATTATTGATCATCTTGCTTGTGTTTTTGCGGCAATTTTAGAAACAAGGAACTGCAGGTGCTGGTTTACGAAACAAGACACAAATTGTTGGAGTAACTCAGCGGGTCGGGCTGCACCTCCCCAGAACATGAATAGGTGACGTTTCAGATTTCAGATGCAAGATGCAACTGGTGCACAGGCACATCCTGGCCTGGCCTGGCCTGGCCTGCATGGAGTGGATGTGGAAAGTCAAGTCAAGTCAAGTCAAATTATTTGTCACATACACATACGAGATGTGCAGTGAAATGAAAGTGGCAATGCTCGCAGACTTTTGTGCAAAAGACAAACAACAAAACAACCAAACAAATTATAAACACAATCATAACACACATATTATTTTACATAATAAATAATAGAAGGAAAAACGTTCTGTAGAGTTAGTCCCTGGTGAGATAGGCGTTTACAGTCCGAATTGCCTCTGGGAAGAAACTCCTTCTCAACCTCTCCGTTCTCACTGCATGGCAGCGGAGGCGTTTGCCTGACCGTAGCGGCTGGAACAGTCCGTTGCAGGGGTTGAAGAGGTCTCTCATGATTTTGTTTGCTCTGGAGTTGCACCTCCTGTTGTACAGTTCCTGCAGGGGGGTGAGTGAAGTTCCCATAGTGCGTTCGGCCGAACGCACTACTCTCTGCAGAGCCTTCTTGTCCTTGGCAGAGCAATTCCCGAACCAGATGGTAATGTTCCCGGACAAGGTGCTTTCCACCGCCGCTGCGTAGAAGCACTGGAGGATCCTCGGAGACACTCTGAATTTCCTCAATTGCCTGAGGTGGTAAAGGCGCTGCCTTGCCTTACTCACCAGTGCTGAGGCGTGTGATGACCATGTCATATCCTCAGAGATGTGGACTCCCAGATATTTAAAACAGTTCAACCTATCCACAGGATCCCCATTTATACTCAATGGAGTGTACGTCCTCGGATGATGTGCCCTCCTAAAGTCCATGATCAGCTCCTTCGTTTTTTTGATGTTCAAGAGGAGGCTGTTCTCCTGGCACCAGAGTGCTAGATCAGCCACCTCCTCCCGGTAGGCCTTCTCATCATTGTCTGAGATCAGGCCCACCACCACAGTGTCATCAGCAAACTTAATTATTGAATTGGAGCTGAACCTAGCCACACAGTCATGTGTGTGCAGGGAGTACAAAAGGGGGCTGAGGACGCAACCCTGGGGCGATCCTGTGCTCAGGGTGAGGGACTTCGATGTATTCCCTCCCATCTTGACTACCTGGGGCCTGGCGGTGAGAAAGTCCAGGACCCAGGCACACAGGGAGGTGTTGAGCCCCAATTCCTTTAGCTTCCCGGCCAGTCTGGAGGGGACTATCGTGTTGAAGGCTGAACTGTAGTCTATGAACAGCATCCTGGATGTTTCCACGAGAGGGAGAGACTAGGATCAGAGGTCTTCGCCTCAGAATTAAAGGACGTTCTGTTAGGAAGGAGGTGAGGAAGAATTTCTTCAGTCAGAGGGTGGTGAATCTGCGGAATTTGTTGCCACAGAAGGCTATGGCCTCTGGTCCTAGACTCCCTCACTGGTTGAAACATCCACATCCACTCGATCCAGGTCAGTGGATATTTTTAAGGGAGAAACAGATAGATTATGATTAGTAGGGGTGTCAGTGGTTGTGGGGAGAAGGCAGAAGAATGGGGTTAGGAGGAAGAGATAGCTAGGCCATGGTTGAATGGCAGAGTAGACTTGATGGGCCGAATGGTCAAATTTTGCTCCTATCACTTATGACCTAATGACCTTATATCCCAGGCCCAGGACGTTTGGTTGTGGGCAATGTTCCGTCCCTTAGAACTCTCGGCGCTGCAATAGGTTCTAGCGTCGTCAGTCATATCCAGGAATAAGAGCGTTTTTAAATATCTAATGCTGGCGATGCTGAGACTAAACGCAACCCTTGTCAGTGTGTCCAGTTTACCAGATTAATCATGCGCCACAGAGTGTGATTTTTATGACACAGAAAGGCAGAGAATGAGACAGATGATTTGTCAGGCTGCGGATTATGCCTTTAACTATCAGGCGGATTTATTGAGCAGCGAGCAGATAAATCAATGGCAGCAAAAGCAAACAATAGATTTGCGGTCATTATAGAACCTGTGGGTCAGTTCGGTGGGGAGCGCTCTCAATTCTAGGTCAAGTATAGGAGCAAAGAAGTCACAGGGAGAGAACGTACAAACTCCGCGCAGACAGACAGCCAGCACCGAGATCAGGATCAAACCCGGGTCTCTTGCGCTGTATAAGGCAGCAGCTCCACCGCCCTGCCACTTCTAAAAAGAGAAGATGCTTTGTGATATTCGGCGGTTGTGAAAGATATCGTGTCTCGTTAATTACTCCCGAGACTCTAGCCGACCCTTTTCAGAGCGACTACTGGCTTGGAAATGGCAGCTTCAGTGTCTTCACCAATCCAACTGGGGAAAACAGAAAGCCGATCACAGCTCACAGTCGGAGAGGTTTCTTTTCAGACGAAAACCCTTCAAAAGGTCCGGAGGGATGGCTGAGTTTGAAAGGAACAGTTTGACTCACTACTTGGGGACTAATTAAATTATCGCACCTGACCGGAGACTAAGAAATGGAGCAGGTCGTCCAGTCTGTTCTGTCACTCGTCTGGACTGTGACTGATACAGAACTTTGCTACATTCATACATTCAATCATTCATTCATACATTCATACATTCAATCATTCATTCATTCATTCAAAGCTAACTTTCTCAGTTCAGTTCAGGTCAGTTTATTGTCACGTGTGCCGAGCGTTTGATGCTGCATTCAAGAGAGTGAACTGGGGTGACAGGACTCCCTTGTTCCTCTCTCTACCATTTCTTTCTTCTCTTTCTCATCTTCCATTCTCTCTTTACTGCCAGCAACTGGCACGGTGGCTCAGCGGTGGACCTGCTAACATATGGAGCCAGAGACCCTGGTTCGATCCTGACCGCGGGCGCTGTCTGTACAGAGTTTGTGATTGAGTGGGTTTTCTCCGGGTGCTCCGGTTTTCTCAAACATTCCAATGGCCCACAGGTATGCATGTTAATTGTAAATCGTTCATATTGTGCAAGAGAGTGCTAGTGTAAAGTGTATGTATCGCTGGTCGGCGAGGACTCGGTGGGCCGAAGGGCCTGTTTCCGCACAGTGCCTCTAAAGTCTAAAGAATGGAGATACAGGAAGTCAGGAGGGACTTGATCATAAAGGTCGAAATTTGAGACTCTTTCTTCCTACCCCACTCAAAAGGCTGTGGTTTTAGACTTTAATGGTGAAGTGGGTCACAAGGACATGTCAAGGACGAGTTGCACCCTAGTCACTCCCTCTTCTCCCCCCTCCCATATGGGCAAAAGGTATCAATTGTGGGAAAATTCAAACCTCCAGATTCAGGGGCAGTTTCTTCCCAGCTGTTATCAAGCAACTGAACCATCCTACCACAACCAGAGAGCAGCCCGAAACTACTATTTACCTCATTGGTGACCCTTGGAATCGGAGTCAACCCACGATTACAATCCAGCCATTTACAGTGTACAGATATATGCTAAGAGAATAACGTTTAGTGCAAGGTAAAGCCAGTAGACTCCGATCACACCTAGTTCATCCTCTTAAATGCAATGTCAAATTATTTTTAATGTATTACAGCACCTGTAGTCAGGATAGAACCCCGGTCTCTGGGGCAGGAAGGCAGCAACTGAACCACTATAGCACCCCAGCATGTTCAATGTTATATCTTGTACCGACTGTTGTACCTTTTATCCTTTATCTGTGCATTGTGGACGGCTTCTTTGTAATCATGTATAGTCTTTTTTCTGACTGGATAGGATGCAAACAAATGCTTTTCACTGTACCTCGGTACAGGTGACCACGATAAACTGAACTAGTTTTACTTTCCAGATGAAATTCCCTTGTTCCTCTTTTGTAGAAAGAATTGCTCAGGTCCACGGTGGGTTTCTACTACTTTAAATACCCAGATTAGATATACCATCAATTATCCAAACCCTGGAGAATACAAACTAATTTTGTATTGTTCAAGTTCAAGTTCATATTTATTGTCACATGCACCAATTAAGGTACAGTGATATAGCCTGTGCACTTACCATTGAATGCTTGTACTCTGCTTTTATGCTGGAGAATCTGCATTGTATCCTCTCCTGGGCCAATGCGTTTCCTGAAGAACATTGTCTAAAGCCTTGCCAACTGGAATCATCTCTCATTTTATCACACATATCTCCCCTATGACCCAAAATGCAATGTGGAGAGCACACTGCCTGAAGTCAATGGTGACTTTCAAACGGGGAACACTTTTTCAGTTTTTAGTTTGAGAGATCCAGCTAGGTTTTGTTCACACCAGTTTAGAGATGCAGTGTGGAAACAGGCCCTTCGGTCCACGCCGAACAACGGTTCCCCTGCACACTGGTTCTATCCCACACACTCGGGCCCTGCATGCTCTGCAATGTTCCTCTACACTAAACAAAACTAAAATTAAGACTTGGGGTTCAATTTCAAATGAAAAGAAAAGAAGAGTGAAATCATTGTGGGCCTTCAGCTGAAATCCCTCTCTTTGCCTGCTATATCAAGTGATTTCCATCGCTGTTTAAATGCAAGAATTAATAACTTTGTTTAAGTAGCAGAAACACATTTCTAATTCTGTTGGCCAAAGCACACTACACACAGATTAATTCTAATCTATTAATATTGGGTCTCAAAAGGCTTTCAAATTTCATTGGCTAATTTGTTCACATTGACTAATCTGTTCCCTCTTAACACCTGGATGCTGCCTCATCCAAGGGGAGTAAATATTTGGGAAAATAGTTCTGTTGCGACACAATGGACAGCGATTTCATTGAATGAAAGATTATCGTAAATATCCATGTGTGGTTTCTTGGCAATGGGAATGCTTATCTGTCTCAGTCTCAAATAATGTCATCTGTTTCTACAAGAATTATAATCTGATAGTCCTTTGTTTCCAATTCTCCCTGGCTGCAATGTCTATGTTGCTGAACAAAAGATGAGCTATTGTTTATGTGCCTGGAGGGGCAAAAGTGGCAGGCTATTCACCACAGTTTGGCATTGGGAACATTTTTATCACAGTTTAGCTTACAGCACGGAAACAGGTCCTTCGACCCACCAGGTCCACGCTGATCAGCGATCCCCACACACAAACACTATCCTACACATACTAAGGCCAATTTTACAATTTACTGAAGCCAACAAACCTGTACGTCTTTGGAGAGTGGGAGGAAACTGAAGGTCCAGGAGATAACCCACGCAGGTCACGGGGAGAACGTGCAAACTCTGTACAGACAGCACCCGTAGTCAGGATCGAACCCGGGTCTCTGGCGCTGGAAGGCAGCAACTAAATTATACTAAACTAACATGACTAGATTTGAATCAGTGATCTATCTCCAGCAGTTCCTGTGTGTCACAGCCACAATACATCACCTATGCACCATACCTGTCATCATTTAGTTTATTTAATTAGTAATTAACTTTTTCAAACTGCTATTTATAACTTCTAATTATAATTCAGTCCAGTTAATAATCTTGTTTAAGATTAAAAAAAGAAATTAGTTACATTTTTAGCTTTGGGTTGCTAATTAGAGTGAATCCCTTTAAAATAGAGTTGCAAGCTGAACAACTCACCGTTCAACTAATTACCAACCTTCCTCTGACAACATACTCTGGGTGTTTTTAACATACTCTAGCGTCTTTTAAATATCAATGCAGCAACTTTCCTGCTTGCGAACAGATTTCTTTGACAGCGGAGTGACCCAGCGAAGTTGTGGTGAGCCCATAACCCAGAGGTCAATCGGATCAAAATCTTCCTCTGCTATTTAACTCTCGCAATGCGGCTTTCCCCACACTGCATGGTTCATTCTTTTTGCCACTGTTCCTCAGATCCCCGCTGAGTGCTTTTTGCTCCTTCACTGAAAATTTTCCATTGTTAAGATCTAACTAATCTTCAACATTTCACTTCTGGCACTCAAGCCAAACCCACGAGTTACTCACGAGTCACTACGATAAAGTTTCACATTTTTCCTTCAAGAGTAAATTTGACTCGTGGAAACCTTTCAAATTTTCACGAGTTAACAAGTTTCCCGAGTACCTGCCGTTAGCGTTACGAGTCGCTAAGTTACGTCCACGAGTTCCGCCGTTCCCGCTACGTTCATTCTACGTGATTATCACGAGTTTGATTTGTTTTTAACTCGAGATCACTCGTGGGTGGACTCGCACCGTGAGACAGGGGTTTAACTCAGCATCGAACCACTGCAGGTGTGTGCACTACTACGGTTGTTCGAGGTACTTTGATTTTTGCACGTGTGTCCATCGGGCTACTGGCCCAGTTTACTTTGGTTCGGTTTAGTTTATTGTCACATGCATTACATTGTCACGTTTAGTTTATTGTCCGAAAGGACCTTTTTTCCCGTGCTCTAGGAATCTCTGACTATAAATGTACAACGAGGTTCAGTGCACCGAGGTACCGTGAAAAGCTTCTGTTGCGTGCGAACCAGTCAGCGGAAAGACAATACATGTGTAAGAAAGAACTGCAGATGCTGGTAAAATCGAAGGTAGACGCAAAATGCAGGAGTAACTCAGCGGGTGAGGAGTAACTCATCTATGGAGAGAAGGAATGGGCGACGTTTCAGGTTGAGACCCTTCTTCAGACTGATGACAATAACATGATTGCAATCCAGCCATTTGCAGTGTACAGATAAAGGATTGATGTTTAGTTCAAGGTAAAGCCAGGAAAGTCTGATCAAAGATAGTCCGAGGGTCACCAATGAGGTAGATAGTAGTTCAGGACTGCTCTCTAGTTGTGGTAGGATGAGTCAGTGCCTGATAACAGATGGGAAGAAACTGTCCCTGAATCTGGAGGTGTGCGTTTTCACACGTCTGTACCTTTTGCCCGATGGGAAAGGGGAGAAGAGGGAGTGGCCAGGGTGCGACTCGTCCTTGATTATGCTGAGGGCCTTGCCGAGGCAGCGTGAGGTGTAAATGCAGTCAATGGAAGGGAGGTTGGTTTGTGTGATGGGCTGGGCTGGGCTGGGCTGTGCACACAATTCGCTGCAATTACTTGCGGTCTAGGTTGGAGCAATAGCCAAACCAAGCTGTGATGCAGCCCGATAAAACGACCTCCCCACTATCGAAGGGATCCACGGGAGTTGCTGCCTCAAAAAGGCAGCCAGCATCGCCAAAAATCCACACCAGCCTGGCCACACTCTCATCTCACCCCTGCCATTGGGGGAGAAGGTTTAGCAGCCTGAAAACTGTACTGTTTTATTTTACTTTAGAGTAACAGGCCCGTTGGCCCACTGCGTCTGCACGGAACAGCGATCCCCGCACACTAACACACTAGGAACAATTGACATTTATACCAAGCCAATTAACCTACAAACCTGTACGTCTTTGGAGTGTGGGAGGAAACGGAAGTTCTTAGAGGAAACCCACGCAGGTCACGGGGACAACGTACTAACTCCGTACAGCCAAGCACTTGTAGTCAGGATCAAACCCGGTTCTCTGGTGCTGTAAGGCAGTAACTCTCCTGCTGCGCCACCATGCCACAAGGTACACACACCGTACAGATAGCGCCTGCAGTCAGGATTGAACCGGGGTCTATGGCGCTGTGAAGGCAGCAACTCTACTGCCGGGCCACCATGCCACCACCCATCTATAAATGTCTCTCGGCAGAATCATGTCTGGGTCTTTGTAACCCATGTACAGAAACCTTAGGGATTCCTTGTAAAACAGGCTTTAAACCGGATTCATATGTTGGCTCATAATTTTGCTGCTTTATAAGCACTGTGTGAATGGTCGTCGGAGAGATAACTAGTTTGCAAGGCCATAAATACTGCCACCTGACTGTCACTTCATGTTTATACTTTGATGGATTGTCCGTTCCAGGGCAAAGGATGCAAGCCACTTCTAAACGCGGCTTCTCACATCTCCTGGTTCGTAAAGTTATTGCCCCATTAACCCCAGGCCTCACGTAGATGTGCCGCTCCGAGAACTTAATTAAGAGCCACCCCAGAAACTGGAGTGTTTGTAGATATCGATTTGCCTCTCTCTTTGCGGTTCTCAGCGAAACAGAGCTGAGAGGTAAAACTTAGTTGGAGGGAACGTGTAGGAAGGAACTGCAGACGCTGGTTTAAAACGAAGATAGCACCAAAAGCTGGAGTGACCCAGCGGGACAGGCTGCATCTCTGGAGAGAAGGAATGGGGGACGTTTCGGGTTGAGACCCTTCTTCAGAAGCAGGGGAGGTAAGTGACAGTATTAAGACTGAAAAGAGAACAAACAGATAATTTGCCTTATCTCAAGCGATGTTGATATGTCATCAAGCTGGGAAGGATACAGAGGTTTTACAAGGATGTTGCCAGGACTCGAGGATTTAAGCTATGGGGAAAGGTTGAGTAGGCTGGGACTCCATTTCACAGGGCACAGGAGGATGAGATGTGATCCTATAGAGAGGTTTATAAAATCATGAGAGGAATAGATCGGGTCTCTTGCCCAGAGCAGAGGAATCGATGAAGGTTTAAGGTGAAGGGGAAAGGATTTAATAGGAATCTGAGGGGTAACATTTTCACACAAATGGTGGTGGGTGTATGGAACAAGCTGCCAGAGGAGGTAGTTGTGGCTGGGACTATCCCAACATTTAAGAAACAGCTGGACAGGCACATGGATAGGTCGTTTGGAGGGATATGAACCAAATGCAGCCAGGTGGGACGTGTTGCTGGGATATGTTGACTAGTGTGGGCAAGTCGGGGCGAAGGGCCTGTTTGGAACACTCTATGACACAATGATAATTTCTTCTCGGATGAACAGGGCATAGTTTATTTCTCCAGACACGGTTCGACACGGGGCACAGGGAGGCAAGGTGGCGCAGCGGTAGAGTTGCTGCCTTACAGCACTTACCTTGCCAGAGACCCGGGTTCGAACATGACTATGGGTGCTGTCTGTATGGAGTTTCTACGTTCTCCCCGTGACCTTCGTGGGCTTTCTCCGAGATCTTCGGTTTCTTCCCTCAGTCCAAAGACGCACAAGTTTGTAGGTTAATTGGCTTGGTATAAATGTAAAATTGGCCCTAGTGTAGTGTAGTGTAGTGTCTTTATTAGTGTGTGTAGGATAGTGTGAATATGTGGGTATCACTCGGTGGGCTGAAGGGCCCGTTTCCGCGCTGAATCTAAAATAAACTAACATATGATAGCCACTATTAAATCCATTTGAGAATGAGAAAAGGTTTTGTATTAACCCAGACAATGATTTGATTGTTGCTGGAGTAACTCAGCAGGTCAGGCACCATCTCTGGAGAACATCAATAGGTGATGTTTCAGGTCGAGATCCTTCTTCAGAATTTAAATAATGGAGATTGTGTCCTGACCCAGAAAGTCACCTATCCATGTTCACCCAGATATGCTGCTAGACCCGCTGAGTTACTCCAGCACTTTGTATCTTCTTTTTTGTTTGGTAAACCAGCACCTGCTGTTCCTATGCGTAGCTATGGGCACACGCATGGGCCCCAGCTATGCCTGCCTATTTGTAGGTTACGTCGAGCAATCCTTGTTCAATACATACCAGGGCCCCATCCCCGACCTCTACCTCCGCTACATCGACGACTGCTTTGGTGCCACCTCCTGCACCCGCACACAACTGACTGACTTCATCCACTTCACCACTAACTTCCATCCGGCACTCAAATACACCTGGACCATTTCCGACACTTCCCTACCATTCCTTGACCTCACTATCTCCATTGCAGGTGATAGACTTCTAACCGACATACACTATAAACCCACTGACTCCCATGGCTATCTGGACTACACTTCTTCCCACCCTGCTTCCTGTAAGGACTCCATCCCCTACTCCCAATTCCTCCGTCTACGCCGCATCTGCTCCACGGATGAGGCGTTCCACACCAGGACATCTGAAATGTCCTCACTATTCAGGGAACGGGGGTTCCCCTCCTCCACCATAAATGAGGCTCGCACCAGGGTCTCTTCCATACCCCGCAACACTGCTCTCTCTCCCCATCCCCGCACTCGCAACAAGGGCCGAGTCCCCCTAGTCCTCACCTTTCACCCCACCAGCCGTCACATACAAAAAGTAATCCTCCGTCAGTTTCGCCACCTCCAACGTGACCCCACTACTCGCCACATCTTCCCATCTCCCCCCATATCTGCCTTCCGCAAAGACCGCTCCCTCCATAACTCCCTTGTCAATTCTTCCCTTCCCTCTCGGTCCACCCCCTCCCCGGGCACTTTCCATTGCAACCGCAAGAGATGCAACACTTGTCCCTTTACCTCCCCCCTCGACTCCGTTCAAGGACCCAAGCAATCGTTCCAGGTGCGACAGAGGTTTACCTGCATCTCTTCCAACCTCATCTATTGCGTCCGCTGCTCTAGATGTCAGCAGATCTATATCGGTGAGACCAAGCGGAGGTTGGGCGATCGTTTCGCCGAACACCTCCGCTCGGTCCGCAATAACCAAGCTGACCTCCCGGTGGCTCAGCACTTCAACTCCCCCTCCCACTCCGCCTCCGACCTCTCTGTCCTGGGTCTCCTCCATGGCCACAGCGAGCAGCACCGGAAATTGGAGGAACAGCACCTCATATTCCGTTTGGGGAGTCTGCACCCCGGGGGCATGAACATCGAATTCTCCCAATTTTGTTAGTCCTTGCTGTCTCCTCCCCTTCCTCAGCCCCCCTGCTGTCTCCTCCCATCCCCCAGCCTTCTGGCTACTCGTCCTTTTCCCTTTCTTGTCCCCGCCCACCCCCGCCCCGATCAGTCTGAAGAAGGGTTTCGGCCCGAAACGTTGCCTATTTCCTTCGCTCCATAGATGCTGCTGCACCCGCTGAGTTTCTCCAGCTTTTTTGTGTAACCTGCTGTTCCTTGTTTCTCCTCTTGAGATCTGCCTTATCACTCGCTCTCAGAGTACGTGCCACTGTAAGATGCTGAAAGTCTGTTTTGCAAACTGGGAGAATGAATTGAACAAGACTAAGACCTAATAAACATTAAAGATTCTCATGACTGAAACAATTTGTTCTGATCACCATTTAGGCGCTTTGGAGAGCAGAGCTAAAAGCCTTCAGCCCACGAGCCCAAGGGACCACTGATGGAATGGTTTTAGACTAATACCAACTCTCTTTGTTTACAGAATTTTATCTTCATTACAAGACAGCAATTAGACCATGTCAGTGCAGTTAGTGGGTCCACTAACTTCATTTTCTAAAAGGCAATATCCAGGGACAATTTACATCATTTCTGCATTCCTCTCTTTAAAAAAAATGCGAAGCGCGTTTTGAAAAGAAAAACAGACCACATCCGCCTTCCGAGAGAGGGCTGTTGCTTCATTAATGAGTTGCGGCAGTCTGAAGATATCGCAGCAACTGCGGTTATGCCATCTTTATTCCAGCAATTAATACAGAATCGCTACTTCAGAAATCCGTTCCCTTCCACCGCGCTTTCAGTCACCACTACTTCTTCACGAAACTTGTTAAACTCTCCCAATTTTCTGCCACCCCCACCCCAACCTGCCTTCCGCAGAATGAAATGTTCCTGGTTGCATCTGTTAGCTTTAGTTCTGGAGATACAGCGCGGCAACGGGCCCTGTGGCCCACCGAGTCCTCGCCGACCGGCGATCGCCCACACACCCGTTCTATCCTACACACCAGGCCCAATTTACAGAAGGCAATTTACCTACAAACCTGCACGTCTTTGGAATGTGGGAGGAAACCGGAGCATCGGCAGTTCCTTCATAAACATCTTTTTTAATTATATAATTGATGGGGACTAAATATCACAAAAATATTTATTTGGTGGTAAAGAGCTAATTAAAAGTAAATTAAAAGCAATGCATGGATAATTCAGTGGAACTTGATTCCTCTACCCTCCGGGCCATAGTCATAGTGACATACAGCGCGGAAATTGTCCCTTTGGCCCAACTTGCCCACGCCGATCAACGTGTCCCATCTACACTAGTCCTACCTAGCTGCATTTGGTCCATATCCCTCCAAACCTGTCCTATCCATGCACCTGTCTAATTGTTTCTTAAACACTGCAATCGTCCCTGCCCCAACCACCTCCTCTGGCAGCTCGTTCCATACGCCCATAGCCGTTTGCCTAAAGAAGGGTCCCTACCCGAAACATCACCTTTCCATTTTCTCCAATGATGCAGCCTGTTACCCACTGAGTTACCCCAGCATTTTGAGTCTATCTTCTCTCAACTGAGAAAAACATTTTTAACACAGAGAGTGGTGAATCTCTGGAACTCTCTGCCACAGAAGGTAGTTTAAGCCAGTTCACTGGCTATATTTAAGAGGGAGTTAGATGTGGCCCTTGTGGCTAAAGGGATCAGGGGGTATGGAGAGAAAGCAGGTACAGGATATTGAGTTGGATGATCAGCCATGATCATATTGAATGGCGGTGCAGGCTCGAAGGGCCGAATGGCCTACTCCTGCACCTATTTTCTATGTTTCTATGTAACTCTTTTTGCCTCAGTGTTTACTTTTCCTGCCTGGGTTTATGTACCGTGAACAAATTCAAATAGTTTTTGAAATAGTTTCAAAGACAAGAGATGAAAAAATTGTTATCTGTCTTCTCCTGCCAGCCAAACATTGACTGCAGGGGGGCTACAATATTGGCCTGGTTCAGTGAAATGACAAGTTAGTTTGACAACTAAACATGAAGTATAAACTTCCCGGTTGAACAGATCCAAGAGGAATCCAAGACCACTGGAGCAGAACAAACCAGTTTGTGCTTCCCTTAGAGAACTGAAGTTGGTCGTGAACAATATTTCTCAGTTTATCGAAGCTACTGATAGACACGAAAAGCTGGAGTAACTCAGCGGGACAGGCAGCATCTCTGGAGAGAAGGAATGGGTGACGTTTCGGGTCGAGACCCTTCTTCTAGTCTAGAGCTAAATGAAGAGTCAATGGGAAAAGGAGGCGAGATATTTAGATGGGGACGTACGGAGATATAGAATGAAAGAAATGCACAAATGTCACCATGATAAAGGAAATTGTTGGCTGTTTGCCAGATGAGAACGAGAAGCTGGTGAGACTTGGATGGGGAGGAGAGGGGGGGGGGGGGCGGGGGGGGGGGAAGGGGAATGCAGAGGTTACTTTATATCTCTCGTTTCCCTTTCCTCTGAAGAAGGGTCACCCATTCCGAAACGTCACCCATTCTTTCTCCCCAGAGATGCTGCCTGTCCCGCTGAGTTACTCCAGCTTTTTGTGTCTATCTTCGATTTGAACCAGCATTCTGACACATATTATCTAAGTTGCAGCTTGTTATTAATGTCCTGTTGTCTGCCACTGGGAGCTCCTTTATGCGTGCATTTGTTTACTGATATAATTCTATTGAAGATTAATCTCCTCAATACTGATTGATGGTGCAATGTCCTTTATTGAATTTAAACAAGTCTTAGAGGTACACTGTTTAAGCAACAGCATAATGAAGAGATAAACAATGTTCCCTATTTCCTGCATTAGATTGTTCCCATAAACCAGATCCAAATTTTCACCCTGGTTTCCCTAATGTAAGCCTTTAAACTCATTTCAATATCACCCCAATCATGTGTGCTTTTCTCTATATTGTTTTTTTTTCTATCACAATATTCTTGTCTCTTATCTTAAATGCCCAAAGCCATTGCATATGATATTGTAAGCAGCTTACTGCATTAACATACCTTGCTGTGTGCCCGTCTACACTCTGAGTGAATCTGATTTTATTGTTCAGTCCTTGCTACTCAGACCATATTTTGCGGCTGAATTTAAATTGCGTTAATTAAAATAAATCTGGGCTTATAAAACCAGCATCAATGCGATGACTGAATGATCATATCACTGCTATAGAGTTCTTTCAGGGAAGTCAATCTCCACCATTTCCCACTCTGGCTTGTTCATAACTTCATCTTCAGCATCATCAAAGTGGTCGACTTTTAATCTCTGGTTTGCACAGCTCAAGTGGCAAATAAATAGCCTGACCAGAGAGATATCATTCTCAGAAATGAATTTTCAGTAAAGTTGTTTATAGGTTGTGCAGATAAAGTCATAGAGTTGAAGATCCTCTCATGATCTTATACACCTCTATAAGATCATCCCTCATCCTTCTGCCCTCCAAGGAATAGAGTCTCATCCTCCAAAGGTCCGAAGGTCAATTTATTGTCACATGTACCAATTAAGATACAGTGAAACTCGAATTACCATAAAGCCGTACTAAACAAAAAGCAACAAGACACACAACTACATAAAAGCTAACATAAACATCCACCACAGCAGATTCCCCACATTCCTCACTGTGATGGAAGGCAATAAAGTTTAATCTACTTATTCTCCCGTGGTCGGGGTAGTCGAACCATCCACAGCCGGTGATCGAAAACCCCGCGTCGGGGCGATCGAAGCTCCTGCAACCAGGGCGGTCACAGCTCCCGGGGCTTGGAGCTCCCGTAGTTGGTCACTAACCAGGGACAGCGAGCTCCACGATGTTAAGGTCCGCAGTCTCCCGTGGTTGGAGCTCCAACGGCGATCTCAGAAAGGGATCGCAAGCTCCACGGTGGTGTCTGCAGACTCTCGCAGTTGAAGCATCCGGAGTTGGACTCCAGCAGAGGCCGCCACCTCCTCGATGTTAGGCCGCAGGGCGGACGGAGATACGATACGGAAAATAAAACCCATCTCCGTCGAGGCAAGAGATTAAAAAAAGTTTCCCCCACCCACATAAAAAAAAGATAATGGACACTAAAACATACATTTAACACAGTGTTTAAGAAGGAACTGCAGATGCTGGAGAATCAAAGGTTACACAAAAAAGCTGGAGAAACTCAGCGGGTGCAGCAGCATCTATGGAGCGAAGGAAATAGGCAACGTTTCGGGCCGAAACCCTTCTTCAGACTGATCGGGGGCGGGGGTGGGCGGGGACAAGAAAGGAAAAGGAGGAGGAGCCCGAAGGCTGGGGGATGGGAATCGACAGCAGGGGGACTGAGGAAGGGGAGGAGACAGCAAGGACTAACAAAATTCATTTAACACATACTGAAAAAACACCAAAGAAGGAAGGGACAGACAGACTGCTGGCGAGGCAGCCATTGCTGATGCCACCTGGTGGTTATTCAACCTACTCAACCTCTCTCGATACCTCAAGCCTTCTAGCCCTGACAACATCCTCGTAAATCTTCTCTGTGCCTCTTCCTATGAATCGATGCCAGAACTGAACACAATACTCTAAATGTGGCCTCACCAACGTCTTATACAACTGCAACATGACCTCCCTTCTTCGGCACAAAGGAGAATCTATTGCAAAAGGCCGGGCTCAGTCTGAGCAAGCATCTTGACCCAAAACGTCACCCATTCCTTCCCTCCAGAGATGCTGCCTGTCCCGCTGAGTTACTCCAGAGTTTTGTGTCTATCTAAATGATGGGTCAGATACTGTGCTCACTTGCTACTTGGTTAGATGGGCCAGTGTTACTCAGAGAGCAGGGGAGGGTGGCCACAAGGCACTGACGGTGATGACAGCCACAGTCTTTGCTCAACTTCAATGTTATAAACTGGGACTTTATTGGAACGTAGCCAAAAGCAACACACATCTGAAGCATGTGATCAATTCTTGCTGCACCAGATGGCTGGGGCGCAAAATGTTCCTCAGGTTTTATTGACCAGATGGCCATGGACTAGCATGTTTCGCAAGCTTTAGTGGTGCCCTTCTGTTAATGAGTATCTGTGTCTGCCAAGATGAGTGTGAGGTGTGAGTGGGAGTGATTTAACAGACTTTTATAAGTAAATGGTGCTCTTTGAAGCGAAGGGGAATTAGGGGAAAAGGGTATTTAAATTTTTTTTTTTTTAATATCTCTCACTTTTTGAAAAAAAGTATAGAAACCTTTGTGCATGGCCTTCCCGAGGTGCAGAGTTGCTGCCTCACAGCGCAAGAGACCCAGGTTCGATCCTGACTGTGGGTACCGTCTGCACGCAGTTTGTACGCTCTCCAGTTGGAATAACTCAGCGGGTGCGGCAGCATCTCTGGAGAGAAGGAATGGGCGACGTTTCGTGTCGAGACCATTCTTCAGACTGAAGACATTTGTATGTTCTCCCTGTAACCTGAGTGGGTTTTCTCTGGGTGCTCCGGTTTCCTCCCACACTCCAAATACGTACAGGTTTGTAGGTTGTTTAAGAGGGAACTGCAGATGCTGGAGAATCGAAGGTTACACAAAAAAGCTGGAGAAACTCAGCGGGTACAGCAGCATCTATGGAGCGAAGGAAATAGGCAACGTTTCGGGCCGAAACCCTTCTTCAGTCTGAAGAAGGGTTTCGGCCCGAAACGTTGCCTATTTCCTTCGCTCCATAGATGCTGCTGCACCCGCTGAGTTTCACCAGGTTTGTAGGTTAATTGGCTTGGTAAAAAATGTAAAATGTCCGTAGTGTGTGTAGGATAGTGTTAGTGTGCGGGGATCGCTGGTCGGTGCAGACCTGGGCCTGTTTCTGCGCTTTACCTCTGAACTAAACTAAAACTCGTCGGAGTGTGGTACCGGGAAGGAGCCACAGGAGGCGTTGCATGCCAGGAGCAAGGGCTGGGAGGAGGATGACCCGGGATAACTGCTCCAGCGGCCTCAAAGTCAAAGTTGCAACTGGCGCCCCCAGGGGGCACAAAGATAGCCGGGCGAGGAGAGGAGGGATGGAGGAAGGCCCTGCCGGAGCCTGGGGCTCGCCTGGATCAGCAGCAGCTCAAGTAGACTGAGCATGCGGGCCGAGCAAAACTTGGCACCTACAAAATGGTGCCAAAACATGGCGGCGCCTGCATGTGTAAATATGCAAAAGTAATTCACAAAAAGAAAGCACTATCTGTGGATCCTCGTGTCCACTGTTTTGGTTTACATTGAAACCACCAAGTGTAGACATGGAAATACAATCACATTGTACCTTCAGGGAGCAGCCCGATTGTAGTTTATCGCCCAAAGATCATTCTGAACAATCTGTAGGCCTTCGGTTGTCATAAGGTCATCAGGTCTTAAGGGAAAGGAGTACAATTAGGCCACTAGGCCCATCAAGTCTACTCCGCCATTCAATCATGGCTGATCTATCTCACCCTCCTAACCCAATTAACCATATAATAACCATATAACAATTACAGCACGGAAACAGGCCATCTTGACCCTTCTAGTCCGTGCCGAACACGTATTCTCCTCTAGTCCCATATACATGCGCTCAGACCAAAACCCTCCATTCCTTTCCCGTCCATATAACTATCCAACTATCTCCTGCCTTCTCCCCATAACCTCGGACACTGGTACTAATCAAGAATCTATCTATCTCTGTCTTGAAAATATCCATTGACTTGGCCACCACAGCCTTCTGTGGCGAAGAATTCCACAGATTCACCACCCTCTTGACTAAAGAAATATCTCCTCATCTGCTTTCTAAAATAACATCCTTTAATTCTGAGGCAATGACCTCTAGTTCTAGACTCTCCCACTAGTGGAAACATCCCTCTTGACATCCACTCTATCCAAGCCTTTCATTGTTCTACATGTTTCAATGAGGTCCCTGCTCATTCTTCTAAACTCCAGCGAGTACAGTGCCGACAAATGTTCATCATGGGTTAACCTACTCAATCCTGCGATCATTCTTGTCAACTTCATACTTGACCATTCTTGTTTGTATCTCCTTCTTTGACCTCTTCACACCTTTTCCTGACCTTTCTCTATAGAACTGAAATTATAATTGTCCATTTCAGTTAGTCGCCTTGAGTTTCTCTTCCCAGCCTATTTCCTTTATCCCTCACTGATGTCACAATGCAATTAGTTCTCAACGAGCCATCTCCAACTCAACTCCAGTATTTCACTGGATCTTAAAACTATTAATTCCTTAAATCTTGTAGCCTAAGAACTGTAGCACACTAGCTGACTGATCCTGTGGAAACAAGGAACTGTAGTTACTGCTTAATACAATTAAAAAAGGGAGCAAAGTACTGGAGTAACTCAGCGGGTCAGGCAGCATCTTTGGAGAACATGCTTCGGTGACGTTTTGGGTTGGGAACCTTTTTCAGATTTATCTTGTCCTCTGTCTGGCTTTTTATAACCAGGGGTGGAACCCCGAACTGCAAATATTAGCTTTTCTAAAAATTGCATTTTCTCATTATTATTCTTAAAAATTAAGATTAACAATTTCTAAAATTCTCTTTTGCAGTAGGAATATATTTATTCTGTTTTTCCTACTGCTGAAACTGCTGTTTTAATCACTCTATCCATAAATGTCATGTCTACTAATCATTAAACAATGAGTTGTCTCTTGTCTTGTCTGAACCAGTGCACTTGTTGGTGATGCCAGTGATAATGGAAAATGTGACAGAATAAATCATTTTCCCAGTGGATAAGGTGCCCAGCTGGACCAATAACAAGGTTGCCAAGGTGGACATCTATCATGAAATGGTGCTGATTCAAAAACTTAAGGCCAAAGTATTGGGGTTTTTTCAGATTGAAGAAGGGTTTTCGCCCGAAACGTTGCCTATTTCCTTTGCTCCATAGATGCTGCTGCACCCGCTGAGTTTCTCCAGCACTTCTGTCCACCTTCAGGTTTGTAGGTTAATTGGCTTCTGTAAATTGTAATTTTTCCCTAGTGTGTAGGATAGTGCTTGTGTACGGAGTGATTGCTGGTCAGCGCGGTCTCAAGGGCCTGTTTCTGAGCTGTATCTTTAAACTAAACTAAACTAAACTAAACTAAATCTTTGCTTGTGTAGGAAGGAACTGCAGATACTGGTTTAAACCAAAGACAGACACAAAAATGCTGGAGTAATTCAGCAGGTCAGACAGCATCTCTGGAGAAAAGGAATAGGTGTCATTTCGGGTCGAAACCCCTTCTTCAGACTGAGAGTGAGGGGAAAGGAAAACGAGAGATGATATAGAGAGATATAGAACAAAATAAAATGAAAGAATGAAACCTTTGCTTGTGCATCTTTCCCTGTAACAACATTGTGTGATCATTTCTGAAACCTATTGAATGGATCATGATCAAAATAGATTTAAGAAATCCGCCCCCTACATTCTGATTACTGTTTGCAACTTAAAGCGTTCGAAACAGCAAGTGATCTGGATACATTCCCGGGCAAATAAGGTAGATTGTTTTAATTATTTGTCAATTCATTGTCAGATATTCAAATACGATGAATGAATAATGGAATGAAAATTGTAATCTTTGCGTTCCAGATGCTTGGAATGCAGAATGTATCATTAGAAAGTCATTACCTGCAATGAACATTCCTGTTTCTGACACAAATCTGTACCCAAAAGTGTCAGTATTATCTATTGGCTGTTCACAGGTTGAAGATCGGAGGATACTTTGATTCTGACTGAGAATTCAATGTAGTGTCCAGTTTAGTATAGTTTAGTTTAGAGATACAGGCTATTCAGCCCACCAGCGACCACACACTAGGGACAATTTAAAATTATACCAAGCCGATTATCGTAGAGATCTAAGATAGACACAAAAAGCTGAAGTAACTCAGCGAGACAGGCAGCATCTCTGGAAGAGAAGGAATGGGTGACGTTTCGTGTCGAGACCCTTCCTCAGACTGAAAGTCGCGGGAAAGGGAAGCAAATGAGGGATATAGACGATGGGATATAGACGATGATGTAGAGAGATATGGAACAAAGAATTAATGCCAAAAAGTAACAATGATTCAATCAAGATTCAAGTGAGTTTATTATCATGTGTCCCAGATAGGACAATTAAATTCTTGCTTTGCTTCAGCACATGATCAAGGAAACAGGCCATTGTTAGCTGTTTGTTGGGCGAGACCAGGAAGGTGGATGAGAGAGGGAATGCAGCGGTTGCTTGAAGTTAGAGCAACCAATATTCACACCACTGGGCTGTAAGTCGCCCAAGTGAATTATGAGGTGCCGTTCCTCCAATTTCTAACTCTAACTCTGCACCACCTTGCCGCCCACTAGGTGGATCATTTCACTCTGACTGTGCATTCTGTGAATGAGTCTGAAGAAGGGTCTCGACCCGAAACGTCACCCATGCCTTCTCTCCAGAGATGCTGCCTGTCCCGCTGAGTTACTCCAGCAATTTGTGTCTACCTTCGATTTAACCCAGCATCTGCAGTTCTTTCCTACACACATTCAGTGTGGTGGTCGACTGCGGGCCTGGATCTGCAACAAACCTCTTCTGCTTCCAGAGGTGACGCTGTGTGTTCCTCCTTAACCCATGTAGTACTAAAAGGTCTCTAAACCATGCAATCCTCCACGAGCAGTAACCTTTTCCCAGCTGACTACGCAGCATCTCCATATGGCCGCACAGTGATCTTTCGACTAGCCCCGCTGCTTTAACGCTGCAGTTCCACAGTGATTCGCCTTTACCCTGACGACTGAACACCAACTCCAGATGGTTTACTGAGTGAATGATCTGTACCCTGCTGAATATGCAGCTACTCCACACAGCTACACAGTGAGAAGCCCTCACCTTCTCAGGTAAACAAGCAGCATGTACGGTTGCGTAGTGATTGATCCTTGCCCCCCCCGATGAATAACAAGCTACTCTGCACAATTTATAAGCTTATTTTGCTAAGTGAGTGCAGTCTGTAACATTTACTGCCTTGCGTAAACTGGAGTAATTGGGGCTGCATGTAGAACTGCTGACTTACAGCGCCTGAGACCCGGGTTCGATCCAGACTACTGGTGCTTGTCTGTACGGAGTTTGTACGCTCTCCCTGTGACCTGCGTGGGTTCTCTCCGAGATCTTCGGTTTCCTCCCGATCTCCAAAGACATAATTGGCTTGGTAGAAATGTAAAATTGTCTCTGGTGTCTGGTGTGTGTGGGGTGGTGTCAATGTGCGGAAATCGATGGTCGGTTCGGACTTGGTCAGCTGAAGGGCCTGTTTCCGCGCTGTATCTGTAAACTAAACTAAAACTAAGCTAAACTTAACTAAATTACATTATACTAAACTAAACTACAGTATACGTTTGGTCTCGCCGTTATACTGTAGTTTCAGTGAATAACTTCAGCATCTCCCTTCTATAATTTCTGCATTTACGAGGATGTTGCTTGGGCTCAAAGGCCTGAGTTACAGGGTTGAGCAGGCTAGGATTTTATTCCTTGGAGCACGGGAGGATGAGGGGTGATTTTATAGAGTTGACCTACCTCTGGCATTTTCTGATTTTATTACTGTGTAAAATCATGAAAGGAATAGATCAAGTAAATGCACAGAGTCTCTTGTCCTGGTGAACAAAATTACCGCTCAGATTCCTATTAAATCTTTTCTTCTTCACATTGAACCTATGTCCTCTGGTCCTCGACTCACCTACTCTGAGCAAGAGACTCTGGGCATCTACCCGATCTATTCATCTCATGATCTCATGCACCTCTGCAAGATCACCCCTCATTCTCCTGTGCTCCAAGGAATAGAGTCCCAGCCTACTCTACATCTGCCTATAGCTCAGACCCTCTAGTCCTGGCAACATCCTCACAAATCTTCTCTGAGCTCTGTACTCTATACTCCCTATGAACATTTAGCACTGATTGCAATCACAATACACCCATTCCACTTTAACCATGTAACAAATAAAACAGTTCAGTGTAATTGAGTGCGGTGTTGTTGAAATTACCCAGTGTGAAGATCAATCTCAAGAGTCTTCCATTGATGAGCTGATTACGGTTTGAATATTTTATATTTTAATATCTTGATTAGTAAATGAATGATTAATATATTAATATACAGGCTGGAATTCAACCAGCAAATATATTGGCATACAGATAAGAGTGTGAACGCTTAAAGTGTAAGTGTGTGCAGATTAGAGTTTGCTTGTATGGATCAGAGTTTGAGTATTTAAGGTTTAAAAACGTAGCTATGTGGACAAATTCTTAGTGCTCTGCTTGTGTGTTAACCCTTGCTGAATTAACAATAGGATAACATTTTGACTGATGCATTGACAAACATATTAGGAGCTTTACGATCCTAACATGATCGCCTTTTGTATGCAAATGCAGATAGCACAATATTCATTAACAGATTTGTTGTACAAATTGAATGAATGATACAATAAACAATACGTAATAAATAGGTGCAGGAGTAGGCCATTCGGCTCTCGATCCAGCACCGCCATTCAATGTGATCATGACTGATCATCCCAAATCAGTACCCCGTTCCTGCCTACTCCCCATATCCCCTGACACCGCCATTTTTAAGAGCCCTATCTAGCTCTCTCTTGAAAGCACCCAGAGAACCTGCCTCCACCGCCCTCTGAGGCAGTGAATTCCACACTCACCACTCTCTGTGAGAAAAAGTGTTTCCTCATCTCCGTTCTAAATGGCTTACTCCTTATTCATAAACTGTGGCCCCTGGTTCTGGACTCCCCCAACATCGGGAACATGTTTCCTGCCTCTAGCGTGCCCAAAGCCTGAACAATCTTATATGTTTCAATGAGATAGCCTCTCATCCTTCTAAACTCCAGAGTGTACAAGCCCAGCTGCTCCATTCTCTCAGCATATGATGAAGGAATTATACTTTTTTTATCACATGTGACAGGTCATTGTGAAATTTTTTGTTTTCCATAAGGGGCTGTCCCACTACGGTGTCCTAATTGGCGAATGTAAGTCCTGAAGTTCTGAGGTGCCTTCAAAGCGTTGAAGCATGTACAGTATATCCTCTCCCTTGCCTGGCAATGGTTAAATCCACCCGCTGTGAGGCTGATGGTCTTTAGCCCACCATTTCGAGATTGGTCCAGCAAAGAGCTACCACCTCCTGGAGGTGACAACCAGGCCAACCTGCTAGGGCTTTGTTGAACATAAACTAGACCATGTCAAGCAGGCCCCTGAGTCCCAATGCCACGGAATGCTGACTTACATTTCTACTGTGTATTTTCTGACATAGAAGCATAGAAACAAAGAAAATAGGTGCAGGAGTAGGCCATTCGACCCTTCGAGCCAGCACCGCCATTCAATATGATCATGGCTGATCATCCAAAATTAGTACACCATTCTTGCTTTCTCCCCTTGTCCATGGGACGTCTCACTGCGCTTTATGACCAGTACGTATTTTTGGAACATAGTCAGAATTGCAGAGAGCAATGTGCAGGCAGCAAAACTTCACAAACAGCTACGACATGAATTTCGATATGGTCCTAGACGAGGGAACAAAATCATGGGATTTTCTGCACTTCTATCTCTAGTTGTTTAGTTTATTTTAGTCTAGAGATACAGAGCAGAAACAAGCCCTTCGGCCCACCGACGATAGGCACAAAATGCTGGAGTAACTCAGCGGGACAGGCAGCATCTCTGGAGAGAAGGAATGGGTGACGTTTTGGGTCAAGTCTGAAGAAGGGTCTTGACCCGGAATGTCACCCATTCGTTCTCTCGAATGTCTAATGCCTCGTGATTATGTGCCATCACCCTTCATCCGTCAGGGTATTGAGTATCGGATGTGTAGGAAAGAACTGCAGATGCTGGTTTAAAACAAAGATACTGCTAGAGCAACTCAGACTGAAGAAGGATCTCGACCCGAAACCTCACCCATTCCTTCTCTCCAGAGATGCTGCCTGTCCCGCTGAGTTACTCCACTATTTTGTGTCTGTCTTGTGATCGTGATCTGTTGCTAGGGCAAAGTCTGGATTAGCCTGAATCCCAGCAGTGGAGCTAAGACAGAGCCTAGAATTGAGATGGAGGGGGGGGGGGTAAGGGGGGGGGGGGGGGGGGGGGGGGGGGGGGGGGGGGGGGGGGGGGGGGGGGGGGGGGAGGGTGAGAGTGGAGTTGGGTGCTAAGTGGCCACATTGTACAGTCCCAACTTTCATTGTTCCACCATTTTGCTGTTGGCTCTCTCTCAACCTTCCCTCCCCATCTCTGCTTTTCTCCAGGTCCGATTAACTTTAACAACTCAAGTTGTCCAAAATGTTGAACGTATAGATATGACTAGAGAAAAATAGCAATATTAGTGGCTCCATGTTACTAGCGTTTAATATTGCTCTCGTAAAAGTGCATTGCAGTAAAATGCTGATATAGCTTCATACGGAGTTACCTGCTGGTTGTGTTCTCTGCTCTCTATAAAACCCAACGGAATTTGATCCTGACTGCGGGCGCTGTCTGTATAGAGTTTGTACGTTCTCCCCGTGACCGCGCGGGTTTTCTCCGAGAACTTTGGTGTCCTCTCATGCTCCAAAGACGCACATACAGGTTTGTAGGCTAATTGGCTTCATAAATTAAAATTGTCCCTGGTGTGTGTAGGATGGTGTTAGTGTGCCGGGGATCGCTGGTCGGCAAGGATTCGGCGGGCCCAAGGGCCTCTTTCTGCGCAGTATCTCTAAGCTAAAATAAGACTAAGAATGCGAAATGTCTGTATTTCTGAGTCTTCTCACAGTCCGAAGGCCAGGGTTACATCGGTGGGAACATGTCTGAATCCATGTCAATAAGTACTTGACTTCTTTGTCAAGCAGTGTTTTGACCAAAGTCAGCACCACAGCTGGACACTGGGCTGCTGTTTCTGTACACCGCAGGCATGCATGCATCGCCCACTTACAGTACAAACTGATGACCCATAACCCATTAAATCATTCCTTGCTTCAAGAACTTCAATCTCTCAGGGTGAAAAGACAGTCTCTTGCACCAGTGTGAGCTGATTATTAAAAAGCTGCTTTTTTTCTGAAAGTAAACTTGGAGAATAAATATAATATAATAGAATCATAGGGTCATAGTGTGATACAGCGTGGAAACAGGCCCTTCATCCCAACTTGTCCACCACTGGCCAACATGCCCAGGCTACATTAGTCCCACCTACCCATGTTTGGCCCATTTCGCTCTAAACCTGTCCCATCCATGTACCTGTCTAATGCCCCTGTCCCACTTAGGAAACCTGAACGGAAACCTCTGGAGACTTTGTGCCCCACCGAAGGTTTCTGTGCGGTTCCCAGAGGTTCCCGGAATTTTTTGTCAGTCTCCCTACCTGCTTCCACTACCTGCAACCTCCGGAAACCACCTGCAACCTCCGGGAACCGCACGGGAACCTTGGGTGGGGCGCAGAGTCTCCAGAGGTTTCTGTTAAGGTTTCCTAAGTGGGACAGGGGCATTTCAGTTTCTTAAATGTTGGGAAAGTCCCTGCCTCAACTATCTCCTCTGGCAATAGACACAAAAAGCTGGAGTAACCCAGCGGGACAGGCAGCATCTCTGGGGGGAAGGAATGGGTGAACATTTCGGGTTGAGACCCTTCTTCAGACTGAACATCACCCATTCCTTCTCTCCAGAGATGCTGTCTGTCCCGCTGAGTTACTCCAGTTTTTTGTGTCTATCTTCAGTTTACACCAGCATCTGCAGTCCCTTTTTATACATACCTCCCTTGGCAGCTTGTTCCATACACCCCCCCCCCACCTTAAACCTATGTCCTCTGGTCCTCAATTCACCAAGAGACTTTGTGCATCTACCCGATCTATTCCTCTCATGATTTTTTACACCTAATATAATATAAAATAATATAATATAATAAAATATAAATATTCTGGACAGTCCAATCATAATCATTATCTCAATGCGAAACATCAGCTATTCCTTTTCTCCAGAGATGCTGCCTGACCTGTTGAGTTACTCCAGCATTTTGTGCATATCTTCAGTGTAAAAGGGCATCAGCCTTCTGAACAGTCTGAATGTTGTAGTCTGCAGGGCAGTACTCTGCATATCGCCAGCTTGGACAATTTTACATTTACATCAAGCCAATTATCCTACAAACCTGTACGTCTTTGGAGTGTGGGAGGAAACCGAAGGTCTCGGAGAAAACCCACGCAGATCACGGGGAGAACGTACAAACTCCATACAGACAGCATGCATAGTAGGGATTGAACCCGGGTCTCTGGCACTGCATTCGCTGTAAGGCAGCAACTCTACCGCTGCGCCACAGTGACAGCAGTTCCTTCCAAGACAAAATCATTGAACAATATTTAAGAAAGTTTAATTATTAATTTCTTAATTCTTAATTCAACATTTAAGAAACATTTAAACAGGTACATGGTAAATGGATAGGATAGGTTTAGAGGTTTAGAGGGATATGGGCTAAATGCAGATGGGATTAGTGTAAATGGGACCCATTTGTCGGTGTGTGCAAGTTGGGTCGAAGGGCCTGTTTCCAAGCTGTGGACTCCATGACTCTAATATTGGACTATCTGTACAATGGTTGCATGATGTTAGAGCTGCTGCCTCACAATACCATTGACCCTGACCCCAGTATTAACTGTGCTGAGTTTGCATGTTCTCCCTGTGACTGCATGGGCTTCTTCAAGGTGCTCCAGTTTCCTCCCTTATCCCAAAGATCTGCGGCTATGTAGGATGATTGGTCACTGTAAATTTCTCCTGGAGTTTAGAGATACAGCGTGGAAACAGGCCCTTCAGCCCAAGAATCTGCGTTGACCAGCGATCCCCGTACATTAACACTATCCCACACACACTAGAGCCAATTTACAATTCTGCCAAGCCAATTAGCCTACAAACCTGTACGGCTTTGGAGTGTGGAAGGAAACTGGAGCTCCCGGAGAAAACCCACACAGGTCACGGGGTGAAAGTACAAACTCCGTACAAACACCACCCATAGTCTCGGACTGAACCCGGGTCCCTGGCGCTGTGAGGCAGCACCTCGACCGCTCCACCATCATGGAGTGCAGGGAGTAGATGAGGAAGTGGGATAACAGAGCAGTAGTGTGAACAGGCGATCGACCATTGGCATGGACTCAGTGGGCCGAAGGGCCTGTTTCCACGCTGCATCTCTAAACTACAGGAAACTAATCAATCAATCAATCAATCAACCAACCAACCAATCAACCTTTATTGTCATCTTGTAAAGCAACAGTTGTACAGTGCAAAATGACAAGTTGTTTCCCAGGGAATATCGGAGCATCGCACATGAAACTTAAAACATTTCACACATAATAACAGTTAAAAAAAAAAACAATCCAGTCCCTGATGAAACAGTATAAATAGTTAAAAGCATATAGTTAATAGTTAAACTAAAACATATGGGACATTATGTTGTCCCTTGCGATTAAGTAATTATATATTTGTGGGCCAGAGGGCGGTGGAGGCCGGTTCTCTGGATACTTTCAAGGGAGAGCTAGATAGGGTTTGATCCATCAGAACTCTGTGCAATAGCGATGAAATGACAGTTAATTTGATGCTTGGAACTCCATGACAACCAAACATGGGAAATAATGAAAAATAACTGGATCCATGGGGGTTCCCTATCTCCAGAAAGGTTTGTCAATTTGAAGACTTGTAGTAGATAAGGACAAGCAACAAAAACGGAGATGTGGTTTAATAAAACCACAAGATAAGGAAAACTTGCCCCCGGTTCATTTTTATTGCACTATAAAAATGAAATAAACACGTTATTATTGAGGATAGTTTTGTTAAAATGTTGGAGAGACAGTCAGTAATACAAGTAATAGCCAATAACTAATCTAAGTAGAATCAGCACAGAATTGTAAAGAGAGAATTACGTTAACTGTATCAGAGCCTGTTTAGACAACAAATTCATGTCAACAATCTGTACTTATTATTACAGCAAAAATATTCAGTTACTGGAGACATCAGAGGGTGGTGAATCTGTGGAATTCTTTGCCACAAAAGGCTGTGGAGACCGTCAATAGATATTTTTTAGGCAGTGATAGATAGATTCTTGATCAGTACGGGTGTCAGGTGGGAGAATGGGGTTAGGGGGGAGAGATAGGTCAGCCATGATTGAATGGCGGAGTAGACTTGATGGGGCCGAATGGTCTAATTCTGCTCCTATCACATGACCTTATGAGAAGACACGCAAAACTTTTAGAGGCTTAACACTAGGCAAGAACTAGGAGTGTAGGAAACAGAACATCAGGGACTTTTTAATCCAGATACATGTCCATATGTGTACAAATAGGTTTGGCAGGGAATATGACGAAAAGCACACAAAGTGCTGGAATAACTCAGCAGGTCAGGCAGCAGTTCTGGAGAATATGGATAGGGTGACGTTTCAGGTCGAGAGCCTTCTTCAGACTGACTGTAGAGGAAAAAATTAGGCTGGACAATTGGAGAAGTAGAACAAGGAGTAGCAGGTAATAGGTAGGTTGAAAGAGGGATGGGGGGGTGTGGCGGGGTGATGGGGGGGGGATAGTTTAGAGATACAGTGCGGAAACAGGCCCTTCGGCCCAACGTCCACATCGACCAACGATCCTCACACACTAATACTATGGTACACATGCATACTAGGGATAATTGTATATTTATCCCAAGCCAATTAACATACAAACCTGCACGCCTTTGGTGTGTGGGAGGAAACGGAAGATCTCAGAGAAAACCCACGCAGGTCACGGCGAGAACGTACGAACTCCGTACAGACAGCACCCGTAATTGGAAACTAACCCATGTCTCTGGTGCTGTAAGCATTGTAAGGCAGCAACGCAGCCACTGCACCACAGTGCCACCCTGGGACAATAAATGGTTCATGAGAGATAGTTGGAACAAATCATTATAACACCCTGATAAAACACGACAAGCCATAAAAGATATAACGACATAAAAAATAAAAAAGATTTTGCTGCTTCTGAAAGAGTCTGAAAAAGAAATTTTCACCAATAACTCCAATTAGGCAGTTCATAAGAAACTTCTTCAGCTAGAATGTAGTGAGAACATGGACCAAGTCATAGAAACATAGAAACATAGAAATTAGGTGCAGGAGTAGGCCATTCGGCCCTTCGAGCCTGCACCGCCATTCAATATGATCATGGCTGATCATCCAACTCAGTATCCTGTACCTGCCTTCTCTCCATACCCCCTGATCCCCTTAGCCACAAGGGCCACATCTAACTCCCTCTTAAATATAGCCAATGAACTGGCCTCAACTACCCTCTGTGGCAGAGAGTTCCAGAGATTCACCACTCTCTGTGTGAAAAAAAGTCAGCACAAGAATAAGCATAAATACATTAATATAACGGAAATACTGTTCATAGGACTGCCGGACAAACTGAGGATTCAATGGACCAGATTGCACTGGCTATTCATAGAATAATACAGCATGAATACAGGCCCTTCAGCCCAACTTACCCACACTGGCCAAACTGTCCCATCTACACTAGTCCCACCTGCCTGTGTTTGGTCCATATCACTCCAAACCTTTCCTATCCATTCTGTTAGACAAGCTTTGGTTTGCTGCAATGCTCCTGTTGGTGGAATTCTGGAATCATCGAGTCATAGAGTAAAAGAGAATTGAAAAGGCCCTTCGGCCCAACTTGCCCATGCTGGCCATGATCCCCCATCAACGCTAGTCCCAGCTGCCTGTATGTGGCCCATATCCTTCTAAACCTTTCCGATCCTTGTACCTGTCTAAATGTCTTTCGATGGTTGCTATAGTACCTGCCTCAACTACCTCCTCTGCCAGCTTGTGTCATATACAAAACAAAAATGAAAAACCCTTTCCCTCAGGTTCCTATTGTACCTATGTCCTCTGGTCCTTGATTCCCCAACTCTGGGCAAGAGAATCTGTGCATCTACCCGATCTATTCCTCTCATGATTTTGTACACTTTTTTTTTCTCGACTCCCCTACTCTGGGTAAAATGCTCTGTGCTTTTACCCTTTCTATTCTGCTCAAGATATTGTACACCTTTATGAGATCAGCCTTGACCCTCCTGGTCTCCAAGGAATAAAGTCCTAGCTTAAAGTCAGGCAGCAACTCTACCACTGTGACACTGTTATGCTGAGAAATCTCACCAACTGCCAGCATTTCTTGGCAAACCCTGGCAATTATGTTGCATTACCTACTGATTTTCTGTATCAACAGAGGATTTCACAGTGTAACAATTGCTTAATGTGCAAAATGAAAGGGGATCGAAAAAGCTAATGGCCCAAAGATTAACAAGACCTCAAAACGTGCATTTAAAAATCTCATAACATTGAAGACAAGAGTGTTCTCAGATAGAAGCCTTGTTAGAAGCATGGACCAACACTGATCCTGGGATCAAGAGAGGAACAAAGCCATCTTTTACCGAATGCGGCACGGTGGCGCAGCGGTAGAGTTGCTGCCTCACAGCGCAAGAGACCCGGGTTCGATCCTGACTATGGGTGCTGCCTGTACAGAGTTTGTACTTCTTCTTATCGAATTCAGATACAAGATTAGAAGTTGTTCAGCCAGAGCTCAACACATTTCTCGGCATCTGTATACAATGTGTCTGTCTTGTCGTCCACGTCGCTGGAAGTATCCTGAGCTAATTCTGCTACCACCATCGTCTATTGCAACAAGTGCTGGCTCCCACTGATTGTCGCCGGAGGCTTGCGTCCCTTTCAGTAGGTGACGATGACAGCCTCTTGTGCTTCTTGTGCCTGGTGGCGGAAAGATTGATGGAAACAGGGCCGCGACGTGAAGGCTCTTTCCCTGACCCCAGAATTTGTACTGTACAGTACCTTCTCCTCGTGACCACGTGGGTTTTCTCCGGGTGCCCTGGTTACCTCCCACACTCCAAAGACGTGCGGGTTTACATAGAAACATAGAAAATAGGTGCAGGAGGAGGCCATTCGGCCCTTCGAGCCAGCACTGCCATTCATTGTGATCATGGCAGATCGTCCCCTATCAATAACCCGTGCCTGCCTTCTCCCCATATCCCTTGACTCCACTAGCCCCTAGAGCTCTATCTAACTCTCTCTTAAATCCATCCAGTGACTTGGCCTCCACTGCCCTCTGTGGCAGGGTCTGTAGACTAATTGGCTACACTATCCTCCACACACTAGGGACAATTTACAATTTTACCAAGCCAATTCTTCCCAGTTTCTCCCCTTCCCCAACCACCGAACAATTAGTCTGAAGAAGGGTCCCGACCTGAAATGTCACCTATCCATGCTCTCCAGAGTTTCTGCCTAACCGCTGTTTTACTCCAGCACTTTGTGCCTTTTCTTTTTAGGTGTAATCGCAAACCAACCTCCCTTCCATTGACACCTTCTACACTGCATCTACCTCGCCAAGGCCAGCAGCATAATCAAAGACCAGTCTCAGCCCAGTCACTCCCACTTCTCCCCTCTCCCATCAGGCAAGAAGTACGGACGTTCGAAAACGCTCACCTCCAGATTCAGGGACAGTTTCCTCCCAGCTGTTATCACTGAACCATCCTACCAACAACTAGCGAGCGGTCTTGACCTACTATCTACCCTCATTGTAGACCTTCGAACTACCTTTAATCAGACTTTACCTTGCACGTAACGTGATGGCCCCAAAGCAGAAGTGTCCACGTTGCTGGAAGTATCCTGAGCTAATTCTGCTACCACCATCATCTATTGCAACAAGTGCTGGCTCCCACTGATTGTCGGTGGAGGCTTGCGTCCCTTTCAGTAGGTGACGATGACAGCCTCTTGTGCTTCTTGTGCCTGGTGGCGGAAAGATTGGTGGAAACAGGGCCGCGACGTGAAGGCTCTTTCCTTGACCCCAGAATTTGTACTGTACTGTATGTTCTCCCTGTGACCACGTGGGTTTCTCCAGGTGTTCCGGTTACCTCCCACACTCCAAAGACGTGTCGACATTTGAAACATGGAAGATGGACATGAAAGACTAAACGTGATACCCTTTATTCTGTATCTGTACGCTCTGTATGGCTTGATTGTAATTATGTTTAATCTTCTCGCTGACTGGATAGCACGTAACAAAAATGCTTTCCACTCGGTACACGTGACAATAATAAATGAAATTAAATTAAAACTTTCTTCCACAGAAAGTAGATATAATCCGCAGGGAATTCACAAATTACAGGGAAGGAAGCAGAATCCATCAGTACTGCCAAAGGGTCATTGGGGAGGTAGTTAAAAGATAATAAGTTGCAAAGTTTTGAGGAAACAATGGTAATGATAATCGACAATAGACAATAGGTGCAGGAGTAGGCTATTCAGCCCTTCGAACCAGCACCGCCATTCAATGTAATCATGGCTGATCATCCCCAATCAGTACCCCGTTCCTGCCTTCTCCCCATATCCCCCGAATCCACTATCTTTAAGAGCCCTATCTAGTTCTCTCTTGAATGTATCCAGAGAACCCGCCTCCACCGCCCTCTGAGGCAGCGAATTCCACAGACTCACAACTCTCTGTGAGAAAAAGTGTTTCCTCGTCTCCGTTCTAAATGGTTTACCCCTTATTCTTAATAGGATTTACCATAAACCAATTTAGTCTCATGGACTGTATCATTAAAAATTCCAAATCCAGAACATCAGACAATAACTTATGACTGAGAGAGAGAAGTAGAATTTTTATTACTGAGTTATCATTAGTTGTTATCATTTGTGTAGAATCTCTGAATTATTAATGATTTGCCAAGTCCAGTAGCATTTTAATACTTTTTATTCCTAAATTCATGGGATACGAGTGTCAGGGGTTACTGGGAGAAGGCTGGAGGGAGAGATAGTTGAGCCATGATTGATTGGTGGAGTAGATTTGATGGGCCAAATGGCCTAACCCTTCTCCTATCACTTATGAACATGAATTTATGAGGGAAGCAGAGGTTAAATTGCTGACATCTCACTGTTCACAGCTACTCTTGAAATGCCTTTGTACTAGACTTCACAGCCACATATCTTTTATATGAAGAACAATCCTGGGAGTCGCACTTTGCTGCTTCTGCAGTTCCTTCAAACCCATAGAAAAACTTCTCTGCTCCAGGATTGCAATTCATGTTGAGAAGATTAAGCGGGAGGGGTTACAGAGAGGTATAATTATGGCTCAGGAACAAATCATCTGGCATCCATTTAAATGGCAGAGCAGATGCAGTGGGTCTGGCTTAGTTTAGTTTAATTTAGAGATACAGCGCGGAAACAGGCCCTTCGGCCCACCGAGTCCGCACCGACCAGTGATCCCCGCATATTAACACTATCCTCTATGCCAGTTTAGTTTCGTTTAGTTTAGAAAGACACTATCCTACACACACTCGGGACAATTTTACATTTATAGCAAGCCAATTCACCTACAAACCTGTACGTCTTTGGAGTGTGGGAGGAAACCGAAGATCTCGGAGACAAACCCACGCAGGTCATGGGGAGAACGTACAAACTCTTGTTTATCTTTTAATATTTTATCTTGCATGTATCGTTAGCTTTTAGAAATGTTTGAATGGTGCACTGACTGGCTGACATTTTTAAATTTCGTTGTACATGGTTCATGTTACAATGACAATAAAGAAACTATTCTATTCTATTCTAAACTCCGTACAGACAGCGCCCGTAGTCAGGATCGAACCTGGGTATCTGGAGCTGCGAGGTCGCAACTCGACGCTGCACCAACGTGCCGCCCCTTGATCTCCTTCAGTTTAAAACATTGGAGAAATAGGACGAGAAATATGCCTCGCAAAAGCTGCCACCACTCACTTCAGGGAACTTCATACCATCTCAGAGATTTTGTTTTCAATAAAAACACAATGAACTTGCGCTTTGCCAATCACGCCTGCTGCAGTGAATGTTCATAACTATTAGACAAAGAGTCAAGCCGAGAGAAAAGGACTGGCTGATCTGTGACATTAATATCACAGCATGCAATCATGGCTCCTAAAATTGGACACGGCTGCAGAAGTAATCCCCTTTGTTGACCAAGAAGAGATGTGGAATTAACTACCATGGAATGTACTGTACTGAGCATCCCATCCCATCCCTCTGTCCGTTAATATTTCATTCCCCTCCCCCTTGATATCCTCGCAACTGATTGAGATTTTATTCCGATGGACTCAGCGAGCAACGACGCACATGACAAGTATATTAGCAAATGAATGTGAACGCGCTACAGGTGAATGAGATCACAAGCCTGCTCCGTTTTCATGTGGGCAGCTTAATATCACAATCGCAACCCAAATGGGGGCAGGCACTTCACTCAACTAAAACCTTATGAGTTCAAGCCTCTCTCCAGAGACTCCAGCAGGCTGGCAATGCTTGGCGGCGCTGAATTCCACGCACACTCTAAGTCTTTTACCCAGTGTGGGGGAATCAAGAACCAGGGGACATCGGTTTCAGGTGAATGGGGGAAAGATTCAATAGGAACCTGAAGGGCAGCTCTTTTTTTACAGAACGGTTGGTGGGTAGATGGAACGAGCTGCCGGAGGAAGTAATTGAGGCAGGTACCATCACAACGTTTAAAAAAACATTTGGACAGGTACATGGATAGGATAGGTTTTGAGGGATATGGGCAGGTGGGACTAGTGTAGGTGGGGCATGTTGGTCAGCACAGGAAAGTGGGGCCGAAGGGCCTCTTTCCATGCTGTACTGCTCTGTGACTCAGTGCCAGTTTAGTTTTGTTTAGTTTAGAAATACAGGGTCATTTTCCGTGCTGTATCTCTATTGTCTAAAGTCCAACGTAAAGTGCCCAGGAATATAGGAAATTACAGAGATTGGTGGATACTGTCCGGTCCTTCACAAGTACTGATCTCCTCACCGGTGAAGGGATCTATAGGAGGTGCCTTAAAAATACATCAAACATCAACAAGGACCTACAACACCCTGACAACACTCTCATTTTACTCCAGCATCCTCACGAGAAGGTCAAGCCACGAGAACTCAATAACAACTCCAAGGTCAGATGCACTAATTGGCCTTATCTGCATTTGGTGAGAATGTAGGGAAAAGGGGCCTCTGATGGACCAGCATGGTTGCGTCGGCGAGAGTCCTCTTAGCGGCGTTAAAGGCTTACGTCTTAGAGGCGTTGAAGGCTTGCACTGCAACCTCGGGTAAACACTACGGTTTATTTGAAGACGATTTGTCCGAACCTTTGAGTAAGTTGGTCAAGGGTAATAGGGAACCTGCGGCGTTCGGTAGAAAGCGGACGTAGAAATTCATCATCATCTACCGCTCGTCCATCGAGAGCCTGCTGACATACTGCATTACAGCATGGTATGGCAGCTGCACCATGGCAGACAGGGAGAGGCTTCAGAGGGTAACTAGGACAGCGCAGAAGATCATTGGTTGCCATCTCCCCTCCCTGATCGATATTTACACCTCCCGTTGCCTTAGCAGGGCAAAGAATATCATCAAGGACAGCTCCCATCCTGCGTTTGGACTGTTCGACCTGCTGCCCTCTGGAAGGCGCTATAGGTGCATCAAATCCAGGACAAATAGACTCAGGAATAATTGTTTTCCGAAAATTATAACTACTCTTAATTCACACATGCACTGTCTTCACAGCCCAACACCCGGACTTCCATCTGTATATATGTATATATGTATATAGCGCCGCAGAATTGTGCACCTATCCCCCCCCCTCCCCCTTCTCCCTTCTGTTTTTGTTTTCTGTTTCTTGTTTTTTGTACTAAATTATATGTATGCACTGAGTACGAGCAGCTTTTAATTTCATTGTACATGTATAGTGACAATAAATGGCATATCTATATCTATCTATATCTATCTATCTATCTATCTATATCTATCATCCCCAAAAATCCTCTTCCCCAGAGATGCTGTCTGACCCGCTGAGTTACTCCAGCATTTTGTGTTGAAGAATCCCATTGTTCTATTGTTGGTACATTTGACAATTAAACGCAGTTGACTCCGTACTCTTGATTAGTTGAATCCAATATGCTGAATCGTACCATTTTATTGTCCTGAATCAGGTCTATTTTGTGCATTCATCACCTGTATCTTTGCCTGCATGGACTAAGTCTTTCCAGCCACAAAGGACCAAATAAGCTGACTCACCAAACTCAAGAGGTTGGAATGGACTCTGAATGCAGAGTAAACCCTCAGACAAATAATCCTCAGGCCTCAATTCCATACGGCCTTGATCATCTTTCGGCAGCTTACCAGCTGTGAATAGCATTTGGATAAATTTAACTTATTTTTAAAACATCTCTGATTTATAGACCTCAGTTTGTATATTTTTTTTATTATATGGCGGCACAGTGGCTCAGCGGTAGAGTTGCTGCCTTACGGCGTCAGAGATCCGGGTTCGATCCTGTCAGTACGTCAAGTTGTATGTTCTCCCCGTGACCAGCTCAGGTTTTCTCCGAGATCTTCACTTTCCACCCACACTCCAAAGGCGTACAGGTTTGTAGGTTCATTGACTTGGGATAAATGTAACTGTCCCTAGTGTGTGGGTAGGGTAGTGTTAATGTGTGGAGATACCTAAAATTGGAGAATTCACGCATATATATCTTATATACCATTGAACAAACGAGTCTACGTTACTGAAGTCATGCTTTAATTTATTACAGAGTACAAAAGTATAAAAGTACAAAAAGAAAACCAAGGCCAAGGTGATGACTGAATGAATGAATAAGTTTATTGGCCAAGTATTCACATACAAGGAATTTGCCTTGGTGCTCCCGCCCGCAAGTGACGTGACATACAGTGACAGTTAGGAATGACACATAAATGACACATAAACCATTAAACATTCGTAACATTTGTCATACTACATTCTTCTGATGACCAGTTTTTTTTAATAAATGTATAGGGGACAGCTATCTGCAGCTGCAGGTAAGTACATTCCTAAGAAGTGAGGGAACGTACAGGCAAACACATCACAAGCAAGTACCAAGTTTTAACTCTTGATTTGCTGAACACGACCATTCTTCCACAATACAGTTGGGTTGTAAGCGAAGGAGTTTAATCTTATGCCTCGGGGATTCCAACTCCAGGCATCTAAGTTCAGAGCTCAGTCTGAAGAAGGATCTTGATCCGAATTGTCACCTATTCCTTTTCGCCAGAGATGCTCCCTGAGCTGCTGAGTTACTTCAGCTTTGTGTGCCTGTACCGTTTGTAACCCTTTGTTATCACCTCGTCCTTAGTCAACAATGGACCATTGTGGGCTCCAACTTTACTGAGCCACCGTTGCAGGTTCTGCTTTGTTCAGTACCTTCCCATACCTCGAGTTCCCCCGCACCCTGACTCTCAGTCTGATGAAGGCTCGACCCGGAATGGTGGTGTGGAGGTAGAGCTGCTGCCTTACAGTGCGAGAGAACTGGCTTCAATCCTGACTGTGGGTGCTGTCTGCACGGAGTTTGCACGTTCTCCCCATGACCTGTATGGGTTTTCTATGAGATCTTCAGTTTCCTCCCACACTCCAAACATGTGTAGGTTTGTAGGTTAATTAGCTTGGCATAAATATAAAATGGTCCCAAGTGTGTGTAGATTAATGTGTGGGGATCACTGGTCAGCGTGGACTCTCCAAAGATGCTGTATCTCTAAACTAAACTAAACTAATGCAGGCAGGTGGGAAGGGCAAGATCTTAGTAAATGGTGGCGAGGACAGACGGGGACAAATGATTTGTTTCTGTTTCTACACCTTATGTGTTTAAAAGATTCTGGAAAAGCCAAAACTAATTTAAACACCTCACCATGGACACGGCCGTGGGCTATTTTAATCTCTTTTAGATTCCAGCTTAGTTTGATGCTGCAATAGAAACTGATATCATTTTATCCAAAAAATGTCAATGAAGCAAAAAGCCCAAAGTGCTGCACAAGAATGGTGTCAAATTTAGTTTAGTTTAGTTTAGTTTAGAGATACAGTGTGGAAGCAGGCCCTTTGGCCCACCGAGTCCATGCTGACCTGCAATCCCACCACACTAACACTATCTTACACACTTTACAGGACAATTTACGATTTTTACCGAAGCCAATTAACCTACAAACTAGCACGTCTTTGGATTGTGGTTGGAAACCGGAGCAGTCAGAGAAAACCCATGAGGTCACGGGGAGAACATGCAAACTCCGCACAGACAAGCACCCGGATGGAAGTCAGGATCGAACCCGGGTCTCTGGTGCTGTAAGGCCCCTTACTCTACCGCTGCACCACCATGCTGCCCATGTAACCTGAAACAAATTAAACAGAGATATTTGGACAGATTTGGTTTGGTGACAGTATGGAAACCACTGAGTCCACACTGACCATCGATCACCCAGACACACTAGAACCATGCCCGGAGGAAATCCACTTGGTCACAGGGAGAACGTGCAAGCTCCACATAGACAGCACCTGAGCTCAGGATTGAACCCGGGTCTCTGCTGCGCTGAGGCGGCAACTCTACCAGCTGCAACACTGTGCTGCCCATTGTTTTAGTTATTGAGCAAAATATTGTTTAGTTATTCACCAATATGACCAACAATTGTTCAGAAAGGCAACTTTAAGGTGAATCATAAGAAGTGTGGCCCAGCCAACCAAAAACACATTCATTGATGATACACATTCAAGAAGTTAAAAATCTACAAGAGACCAGTAAATCCAATGGAGAACCTAGCATAACATTATTTTGCTGGCTAATGGTATGGAAGGCAAGAAACATAGAAATTGGTGCAGGAGGAGGCCATTCGGCCCTTCGAGCCAACCATTCAATATGATCATGGGTGATCATCAGTACCCATTCCTGTTTTCTCCCCATATCCCTCCAATCCGTTAGCCCCAAGAGCTAAATCTAACTCTCTCTTGAAAACATCCAGTGAATTGGCCTCCACTGCCTTCTGTGGCAGAGAATTTCACAGATTTACAACTCACTTGGTGAAAACATTTTTCCTCATCTCAGTCCTAAATGGCCTACCCCTTAATCTTAAACTGTGACCCCTGGTTCTGGACTCCCCCAACATCGGGACCATTTTTCCTGCATCTTGCCTGTCCAAGAATTTTATATGTTTCTATATGTTTCTATAAGATCCAGATCCTTATAAGATTCTCATAAGATTCTATAAGAGGGGGCAAGATTTCATACAAACCTAAGGGACAACTTTTTCACACAGAGGGTGGTGGATCTTGTTTGGAACGAGCTGCTATAGGAGGTAGTTGTGGGAGGTATTATAACAGCATTTGAAATATACTTGGACAGGTTACATGGATAAGAAAGGTTTGAGGGGTATGGGCCAAACATGGGCAAATGGGACTAGCTTAGATGGGGCATCATGTTTGACGTGGACAGGTTGGGCAAGGGAGCTTATTTATGTGCTGTATGACTGTAGCTTTCAGTGGAGTTGGTTCATTATCATAATTAAGGAATACAATTAATTTCCTTAGGAATTTAGGGAAAGAAAGCAAGGCATGATGTGGTGGTAGGTTGGAAGATGATGACTAGACTGAGGTTTGTGCAGACTAACTATACTCGGTTTGTTTTTATGCTGTTTATGTGCAGCATAAGTTCATAAGTTATAGGAGCGGAATTATGCCATTCAGCCCATCAAGTCTACTCCACCATTCAATCATAGCAGGTCTATCTTTCCCTCTCAATCCCATTCTCCTGCCTTCTCCCAATAACCCCTGACACCCAAACTACTCAAGAATCTGTCAATCCCAGCCATAAAAATATTAATTGTCTTGGAATCCACAGCCTTCTGTGGCAATGAATTCCACAGGTTCACCACCCTCTGACGAAATACATTCCTCAACTATTTATTTCTAAAGGTCCTTGTTTTCTGAGGCTATAGTCTCTGGTCCTAGACTCTCCCACTAGTGGAAACATCCTCTCCACATCCACGCTATCCAGGCCTTCCACTATTCGGTAAGTTTCAATGAGGGGCCCCCTCATCCTTCTGAACTCCAGCGATGCCAGGCCCAGTGCCGTCAAACGCTCATCATATGTTACCCCAATCATTCCTATGACCCTTCTCGTAAATCCCCTCTGGACCCTCTCCAACGCCAGCACATCCTTCCTGTTAGCCGTGGATCACATTTAGAGATAGACAACTCTCATTTGTCCTCACAATCAGCTCTGTAACTATTTCCTTCACATTATTGCCTTCATAACCATGAATATTTTGCATTATATATTCTGAACATCAGCTGTTAACATTAAATTTGACACAGGGCTAATAACTGTCTCCGGCTATCAGGGGATTTACAGTTATACACAATATAATTGAACAGTAATATCTTTTGCACAGGTTACATGACAATCTTTGCACCATTCTGCTGATTTTATTGTTGCAGTTACAACTACCTGGTACATTGTTTATGAGCTTCATGAGAACAAGCAATATATATATATGTGCGTGTATGTGTATACTGAGAGAGAGGAAGAGAGCGAGAGAGAGGGGACGAGAGGGGGGGGCGGAGAGAGAGAGAGGGAGATGTAGAGAGATGGAGAGGTAGAGAAGTGGAGAGAGAAAGGGAGGGAGAGGGAGAGAGAGAGAGGGAGGGAGGGAGAGAGAGGGAGAGGGAGAGGGAGGGGCCTGGCTACGATGGCCATGGGTCCAGGCAGCGTGCGGGTCGATGGTCCACCATAGTCAGGGCCCCTCTTCCTTGGCCGATGCCCATGTCTCGCGTGGACTCCGGAGGGGAATGTCCACGAGGACTCCGGAGGACTTCCGTGAAGGAACGCTGGTCACTGCTGTGGGGGGGGGGGGGGGGGGGGGGGGGGGGGAGAGCATTGTTCATATTGATTGCACCACCATTGTTTTATAATGACTGCTTGATGTATCGTAACCATTGAACCTTCATGTACGTTTGGTACGTTGTAATATGCAAATACTGAATAAAGTCCTTGGAAAGGAAGTAAAAAGAGAGCAAGAGAGAGAGAGAGAGAGAGAGAGAGATTTGGAATGTTATGGGAAATATCAAACCTGGAAAGGATCCAGAAAAGATTAACCAGGATGTTATCAGTATTCGAAGGCTTGACTCACAAGGACTGGCTGGATAGGTTGCAACTTCTTTCCTTGTTGTGTAAGGCTCAGAGGTCACCTTGTGGAGGTCTGTAATATCATGAGAGGCACAGATAGGGGGAATGGTTACAGTCTTTTTCCCAGGGAAGAAGAGACCAGAAATAGAAGGCGTGGGTTTTCTCCGGGTGCTCCAGTTTCCTCCCACACTGCAAAGAAATACAGGTTTACAGGTTGTTTAAGAAGGAACTGCAGATGCTGGAAAATCGAAGGTACACAAAAATGCTGGAGAAACTCAGCGGGTGCAGCAGCATCTTTGGAGCGAAGGAAATAGGCAACGTTTCGGGCCGAAACGTTGCCTATTTCCTTCGCTCCATAGATGCTGCTGCACCCGCTGAGTTTCTCCAGCATTTTTGTGTACCTTCAGGTTTGCAGGTTAATTGGCCTCGGTAAAATTGTACATTATTTCCATGGCCACAGCGAGCAGCATCGGAAATTGGAGGAACAGCACCTCATATTCCGTTTGGGGAGTCTGCATCCCGGGGGAATGAACATCGAATTCTCCCAATTTTGTTAGTCCTTGCTGTCTCCTCCCCTTCCTCAGCCCCCCTGCTGTCTCATCCCATCCCCCAGCCTTCGGGCTCCTCCTCCTTTTTCCCTTTCTTGTCCCCACCCACCCCCGCCCCGATCAGTCTGAAGAAGGGTTTCGGCCCGAAACGTTGCCATTTCCTTCGCTCCATAGATGCTGCTGCACCCGCTGAGTTTCTCCAGCTTTTTGTGTGTAACCTGTACAATATGCCTAGTGTGTAGGATAGTGCTAGTGAACGGGGTGATCAATGATCGACGCGGACACGGGGGGGGGCGGAGGGCCTGCTTCCGCATTGTATCTTTAAAGACAAAAGTCTAAAGTTTAAGATGAGAGGGGAAAGATTTTTTTTGAAAACCTGTTAAGCCATTTCTTCATGCAGAGGGTGATGTGTTTATGGAATGAGCCGTCAAAAGAAGTTGGCGAGGCACGAAAATTGGTGACTTTAAAAGACATTGAGGCAGGTACATGGCTGGGAAAGGTTTAGAGGGATGTGGGTCAAATGATGAGATGAGCATTGTCCCGCAATATGGACATAGTTCAAAAGCTCCAAGATCAAAGCTGATGGAAACTTACTAAAGTGGTGCAGCCACAAAAGAAAAAAAAGTGTAGAAAATCATGAGAGGAATAGATCGGGTAGACGCACAGAGTCTCTTGCCCAGAGTTGGGGAATCAAGAACCAGAGGACATAGGTTTAAGGTGGGGTGGGGAAGCCGAGGGGGTAGCCTTGTCACACAAAAGGATTGTGGTTGTGGATGTATGGAATGAGCTGCTGGAGGAGGTAGTTGAGACAGTTACGAATGCAACGCTTAAGGTACCTGGATAGGACAGGTTTAGAGGGGTATGGGCCAAACGCAGGCAGGTGGGACATGTGTAGATGGGACATGTTGGTCATTGTGGGCAGGTTGGGGTGAAGGGCCTGTTTCCACACAATGACACTGCGACTCCATCACTCAGGTCAGGGGGAGTCCCCCCCCCCGCCACGGGTACCGTGTAACCCCGTGCTACCTGCTCCATGGTCGGATAGTCGGCGACTAAACCGTCTCCCCCACCAGGTGAGGAGAGGTCTGTGGACCCCCAGCAGGACCAAAAACAAGACCAGTCAAAGAGCGGATGACCTTCTAGCGAGCCAACGGCCAAGCATACTTCAGTAGAAGTTGCGATCACTGTCGTACATGGCATTGTCAGGCACTGTGCCCGTTGATGTTTTCAATGATGATGATGAGGATGATAATGAGGATGAGGATTAAATGCAAGTAAATTAGACTATCTCAGCTATTAAAGTTGGTCAGCATGGTGGTGTTAGGCTGAAACGCCTGTTATTGTGCTGTATGGCCCTCATCTCTGCAACCAACAATCATTTACATTTCAGTAGCTTGTTAAGACTCAGCAAGTTGTCACTTTGCTTTCACATAATCTCACATCCCCACTCCCTGCAGACACTGGACTAGTTGCTCTCCTTGCTGATGCTTTCTGAAGTGAACCAGGCCAACTCCTCTGACTTTCTCTGTTTGAATTGTCTCTGAGGTTTTCAGCCCAACCATGGTCAAGCCAGGAGGCTGAAAAAACAGGACTTCTAGGGTGGTTATCTCTGGGTTGCTTACAGTACCTCGTGCGAGTGAGGGTGGGAACAGGGAGATAGGGGTTTCTGAATCTGTGGCTGAGGAGTTGGTGCAGGGGCCAGGGATTTAGATTTCTAGATCACTGGAATCTCTTCAGGGGCAGGGGTGACCTGTACTAAAGGGATGGGGTGGCACCCTAATTGGAAAGGGACTGACATTCTGGCAGGCAGGTTTGCTAGTGCTACACGGGTGGGTTTAAACTAAACAGTGGGGGGGGGGGGGGGGGGGGGGGGGGGGGGGGGGGGGGGGGGGGGGGGGGGGGGGAGGGGAGCGTATGTGTGCAGCTAACAGGAAAGAGAGTGTAGAAAAGGTCACGTTTAAACTAACTGGGCAGGGGGATGAGACCCAATGCAAGGAGACAGAGTGTCATGAAAGCAGGACAGAAACAAAAAGTAGAAGGGAAATAAGAAAAACTAACCTGAAAGCTTTGTGCCTTATTGCGACGAGCATTCGAAATAAGTTGGACGAATTGAATGCGTGGTTAGTAGTTAAGGGATACGCTATGGATGGAATTACGGAGACATGGCTCCAGGGTGACCAAAGCTGGGAGCGAAACATGCAGGGGTATTCGATATTCAGGATAGACAGAAAGGAAGAGGAGGTGGAGCGGCATTGATGGTTAAAGAGAAGATTGATGCAATAGCAAGGAGAGACATTAGGTTTGGTGCTGTAGAATCTGTATGGGTAGAACAGCGAAATAGCCAAAGGCAGAAAACACTCGTTGGAGTTGTATACACGTTCAAGTTTATGTTTATTATCACTGGTACAATTGGTACAGCGAGATTTGCGTTGCCATTCAGCCATACAAATAAAAAGAACACAATACACGATAGATTTTTTTTTTTTTTTTTTTTTTTTTTTTTTAATACATTTTTATTAGAGGCATCTGCATATCATAGTCCAAACCAGTACAGACTTTGTTTAACGGTTACATATTAAATATCCAGATTGCCAGGGACCCAGTTACTAAAGTAGCTGGGATCCTTTATCGGTTACATATTAACATTGCCTCTAATTATTTATTTATATTTATAGATAGGAAAAATAAATGAAGAAATACATGATAGAATTTAACATGAACATCTCTACACAGCGGAATCAACGATTCCTACTGTGAGAGAAGGCAGTAAAAGTTCAATCATCAGCCTCTAATAGCAGTAGGGAGGTTGGAGATAGCATCAAGCAGGAATTAGGGATGCGTGTAGCAAAAGCACAGCGGTTATCATGGGTGACTTTAATCCACATATAGACTGGGCCAACCAAATTGGTACCAGCGCTGAGGAGGAGGATTTCATGGAATGTATGCGGGATGGGTTTTTAAACCAATATGTAGAGGAACTGACTAGAGGGCCGGCCATCCTAGACTGGGTATTGTGTAATGAGGATGGATTAGTTAGCGATCTTTGGGCAGTGGGTAGGTGCTATAGACCTGCACAGGAAGGTAGATGCTCCCGCCCCCACGAGTCTCGGGCTGAAGGGGCTCATCAGCCTGGGAAGGCAGTCCATCTAGGAGAGGGAAAGCTTTGATTTAAAAACTCCACTGACTTGTGGCCATATCCAGTCATGGAAAAGGCTACTGGAGTAAATCTCAAGAAAATCCGGAGTCGGAGCCCCTAAGGCAGTTCGTCGTTGTCTACAACCTCGCTCTGGCAGCTCCTGCGATGGCGCTGGTTCCAAACTGTAATGGCCCTGCTGTTCCTTTGGATCGATCAGCGATGTAGAGAGGGGGGACGTGCTGCATGGGCAACAGCCTGTCCTCCATATGACGTCACCCAGGCTTGCATCCGACCACACATCACCTGCAAACTAGGATGTTTCACCCATGGTCGAGGGAATTAAATGTAACATCTCTAAGTTTGACCCAAAGCTGGGTGTCAGTGTGAGCTACGATGAGGATGTTATGAGGCTGAAGGTTGACTTGAATAGGTTGGGTGAGTGGGCAGATGCATGGCAGATGCAGTATAATGTTGGTGAATGTGAGATTATCCACTTTGGTGGCAAGAACAGAAGGAAGATTATTATCTGAATTGTGTCAGATTAGGAGAAGGGGAGGGACAACGAGGCCTGGGTGTGCTTGTACATCAGTCACTGAAAGTAAGCATGCAGGTGCAGCAGGCAGTGAAGAAAGTTAATGGCAAGTTGGCCTTCATTGCAAGAGGATTTGAGTTTAGAAGCCAGGAGGTCCTACTGCAGTTGTACAGGGCCCTGGTGACATCGCACCTGGAGTATTATGTGCAATTTTGGTCTCCTAATTTGAGGAAAGACATTATTGCTATTGAGGGAGTGCAGCATAGGTTCACCAGGTTAATTCCCGGGATGGCAGGACTGACATATGATGAAAGAATGGATCGACTGGGCTTGTATTCGCTGGAATTTAGAAGGATGAGAGGAAATCTGATAGAAATATTTCAAATTCTTAGAGTATTGGACAGGGTAGATGCAGGAAAAATGTTCTTGATGTTGGGGGAGTCCAGAAACAGGAGTCACAGTTTAAGAATAAGGGGTCGGCCATTTAGGACTGAGATGAGCAAAAAACCTTTTCACCCAGAGAGTTGTGAATCTGTGGAATTCTCTGCCACTGAAGGCAGTGGAGATCAAATCACTGGATGTTTTTCTAGAGAGAGTTAAGTTTAGCTCTTTGGGCTAAGGGAATCAAGGGATGTGGGGAAAAAGCCAGAACGTGGCACTGATTTTGGATGATCAGCCATTGAATGGTGATGCTGGCTCAAAGGGCTGAATGGCCTACTCATGCACCTATTTTCTTTGTTTCTATGTTTCTATGACTTTTCGTTCTTGCTTGTCACATTCATGCTGTGTTACATGAAACTGACCAGAATATGTTTCCATCTCTGCTTTGATCTTTGGAGCTTTTGAACTGCTGCTACTGTGCACTTCTAAAGCATGCATCTCAATCTGCCTGTTTAGCATACTCTGTACGCGAAAAAAAAAAGGTTGTGAGGACTCAGGAGCCATTCAAGACTTTAGGTTCAGGAGCATCGTTCCTGCAGACCACTGCATACTTTAGTTTAGTTTAGTTTTAGAGATGCAGCGTGGAAACAGGCCCTTCGGCCCATCAAACCCACACTAACCTGCGATCCAGGCTTGGATAGAGTGGACGCGGAGAAGATGTTTCCACTAGTGGGAGATTCTAGGACCAAAGGTCATAGCCTCGGAATTAAAGGATTTTCTTTTAGGAAGGAGATGAGGAGGAATTTCTTTAGTCAGAGGTTGGTTAATCTGTGGAATTTTTTGCCACAGAAGGCTGTAGAGGCCGTGATTGGATATTTTTGAAGGCAGAGAGGGATAGATTCTTGATTAGAATGGGTGCCAGAGGTTATGGGGAGAAGGCAGAAGAAATGGGGTAGGAGGGAGAGATAGATCAGCCATGATTGAATGACTTGATGGGCCGAATGGCCTAATTCTACTCCTATCACATGATCATATGATCTTATGATCCCCGCACATTAATACAATCCTGGTCTAAGGACAATTTTTACACATCTACCAAGCCAATTAACCTACAAACCTGTACATCTTTGGAGAGTGGGAGGAAACTGAACTTCTCGGAGAAAACCCATGCCAAACACGGGGAGAACGTACAAACACTGTACAGAGAGCACCCATAGTCGGGATCAAACCCAGGTCTCTGGTGCTGAAGGCAGCAACTCTACCGCTGCACCACCATGCTGCCCCTCACGGCTTACCTTAGGCTTGTGAGGTGCTGAGAAATCTACAACCCACACCAGACCACAGTCACAGCCTACAGCTCCCCATGACCAGTCTTGAAATCAAAAGAGTGATGTCCACCATACAACCATCACAACGCATCACGGCTTGGGTTTGGCTGAATGCAGAACTTTGCAGAGAAACAAAATACCTCAAGAAGGGTCTCGACCCAAAATGTCACCTACTCCTTTTTCTCCAGAGATGCTGCCTGACCCACTGAGTTACTCTAGCGTTTTATGTCTATCTTCGGTTTAAACCAGCTTCCGCAATTCCATCCTAAACAAAATACCTTCCCTAGAAGTCAACATCAGTTTTGTTGAAACATGCAAAAGATGCGCGCTGATGGGATTAAGAGAAAGGCCTGGAAATTACATTACTTTGCCTGTGTCTTAGACCAGACCGTAAACTCACCAACTGTTTCCTCTGATCTCTGGTCCTCTGTACAGACTTGATCATCTCTGACAGCACAAGATTAGTCTGCCCCTTTGTAGTTTTTACCAAGTCTTTGCATCCATCTCTCATTTTAGTTTGGTTTCGTTCAGAGATACAGCCTGGAAACGTTGGTCCATCGAGTCCACGCCGACCAGCGATCACCACAACATTAGTTCTATCCTAGGGGCAATTTACGGAATCCAATTAGCCTACAAACCTGCATGACTTTGGAGCGTGGGGGGAAACCGGAGCACCCGGAGAAAACCCTTTGCACAGGAAGAACGTGCAATCTCGGTGCAGACAGCGCCCATAGTCAGGATCGAACCAGGGTCTCTTGCGCCGCGAGGCAGCAACTCTACCACGTGCAGCCTCACCTGTGAATCAAGGTACTTGCACATCATCAAATGCTCATTTGTCTCCAGCCTTTCTACAAACAATATTCACCATGGAACAGCACAGTACAATGTTACACCAGGAACAGGCCCTTCAGCCAATATTGTGTAGGAAGGAACTGCCGATGATGGTTTAAACCAAAGATAGTCTGAAGAAGGTCTTGGCACGAAACATCACCCAGTAGAATCCCTTCTCTCCAAAGATATTGCCTGTCCCGTTGAGCTACTCCAGCACTCTGTGTCTAACTTCAGCCAATGTTGTCTGTGCCTGGGTTGGAAGATTGCAACCTTCACGTGGTCCACCCTGTTTCGACAAATGCAATCAACACTCCGTGCACAATCAAATAAGATCAAATAGAACAAGTTGTCCTACAACTTTAGGCTGTGCACGCCATACACCAGAAGGGGAAGATTATCTGTGCCAAACATGATGCCAATTTAAACTAATCTCGATTGCCTGTATCTGTTCCATATTCCTCCGTACCCTGCATATGCAAGTGCCCATCTAAAAGCCTCTCAAACCTGACTATTGTCTCTGCTTACACCACCACCCATGGCAACACATTCTAGGCACGCACCACTCTGTGTGTAGAAAAATCTCTGTCTCACACATTTTGTAAACTTTCCCCTCCGACCTTAAAGTTACGCCCTCTAATTGTTGATATTTCCACACGGGGTAAACAGGTTCTGACTGTCTCTACGCTATCTATGCCTCTCATCATGTTATAAACATTTGTCAAGTCTCCTCTCACCCCGCAATGCCCCAGAGAAAAGAATTCCAGTTTGTCCAACCTTTGCCCTCGAATCCAGGCAACGCTCTGGTCAAAATAGTCACAAAATGCTGGAGTAGCTCAGCGGGACAGGCAGCATCACTGGAGAGAAGGAATGGGTGACGTTTCGGGTCGAAACTATTCTTCAGGCTGCCTTTGTACATTCTCCCTGTGACCACATGGGTTTTCTCCCGGTTTGTAGATTCATTGGCTTTGATAAATTGTCCCTAGTGTGTAGGATGCAAAACTTCACAACATAGTGTTATGCCCGTCCCACTTAGGAATCCTGAACGGAAACCTCTGGAGACTTTGCGCCCCACCCAAGGTTTCCGTGCGGTTCCCGGAGGTTGCAGATGGTTGTCAGAGGTTGCAGGTAGTGGATGCAGGTAGGGAGACTGACAAAAACCTCCGGGAACCGCACGGAAACCTTGGGTGGATCGCAAAGTCTCCAGAGGTTTCCGTTCAGGTTTCCTAAGTGGGACAGGGGCATTAGTGAACGGGTCATCGGTAATCGGTGCGGACTCAGTAGGCCAAGGGGTTTGTTTCACATGCTGTATCTCTAAACTAAGCAACACTAAATATGTCCAAAGTCAGGCCAGATGATTTACTAATTTCTTAAAAGTAATACATACATTATGTACATAGTAACATGTTGTGTGATTCTATGCAGTTTCTTCATGAATTAAAGGGGAAAAAAGTAATGACGTTAATTTTCGGGGAATATTACGCAAAAGTATATTTAATTAGCAAAACCTTTATTGGGAAAAACAAATGAAATAATCATCAAACTTCAGGCGGAAAAGTCGGAATATGCTGTTGTGCATCATTGGCTGTCCCCTGGGGTCTTATTGTTTACTCACCACCTGCCCGTGAAACCAGTAAACTCAGCAGCCTGCAGTCAATCCGCTCAGAGAGACGAGACACTTTTATCTGTGCCAAACCAGCATCACAGGATGCCACACATTCTACAGACACAATGAACTGCAGGTGCTGGAATCTTGCGTGGAGAAGGAAGAAGTGTCTCCATCCGAAATATCAGGGTCTGAAGAATTTTTCTGACCAGAGTTACTCCAGCACTTTGTGTCTATCATCACCAAGTCCGCTCTGACCAGCAATTACCCGGTACACTTACACCACCCTACACACTAGGGGCAATTTTTACAATTTACCGATGCCAATTAACCTACCAACCAGACCCATTGAGTGACCAGAACTTCATGTTCCCTGCCAAGTATTCTTCCAGCGTTTAGAATCTTGGGATTTACACAAGGTTTTACTTGGAGATACAACGTAGAAACTGGCCTTTTGGCCTATCGAGTCTTCACCAACAAGCGATCCCCATACACTAACACTATCCTACACACTAGGGACAACTTACAATTTACAGAAGCCAATTAACCTACAAATGTCTTTGAGTGAGGGAGGAAACCGGAGCACCCGGAGAAAACCCACACGGTCACAAACTCCATGCAAACAGCACCCGTAGTTGGATCGAAACCAGGTCTCTGGTGCTGTACGGCAGCGGCTTTACTGCTGTGCCATTGTGCCACCCAATTGTGAATGACAGAAGTGCCAATTGGTCATCATGCCTGCACCAGCCTTTAAGATCAATCGCACTGTCTTGTCTCCCGCTGAAAACTAATCCCACACAAGTTACCATTGAATCTGCTACCATTGCCCTATCAGAATCACATCCAAACCACAACTTATTCTGTAAATAAAGAATCAGAAGATTGACAAAAAGCAGGAATAACTCAGCGTCTTAAGAAAGGTCTCTAAGAATAAGGGGTAAGCCATTTAGAACGGAGATGAGGAAACACTTTTTCACACAGAGAGTTGTGAGTCTGTGGAATTCCCTGCCTCAGAGGGCGGTGGAGGCCAGTTCTCTGGATACTTTCAAGAGAGAGCTAGATAGGGTTCTTAAAGATAGCGGAGTCAGGGGAGATGGGGAGAAGGCAGGAATGGGGTACTGATTGGGGATGATCAGCCATGATCACAGTGAATGGCGGTGCTTGCTCTAGGGGCCGAATGGCCTACTCCTGCACCTATTGTCTATTGTCTGTTGAAATGTCACCCAAATGTCCCGCTGAGATATTAGAAACATAATGTCCCGCTGAGATATTCCAACTTTTTGTGTCTATCTTCAGTTCAAACCAGCATCTGCAGTTCCTTCCCACACACAATAAAGAATCAGATCTCACCTCTTGATTCTTTAGTTTATAATCACTAATCCATCCTTTTTTTTTCTAAATTAAAAAAAATATATAATTTTTTAAAATTTTATTATAATTCAATTTTAACCTTTTAACCTGAAAATACGGGAAAAGGAAAGAAAAAGAACAAGAGGGAGAAAAAGTGAAAAGTGAAAAGATAGGACCCCTAGACTACCAAAGTCGTGTGGCCAAAGAGTGAATAAAGATGTATGAGTGGAAAAGGAAAAATAAAGGAAAGAAAAAAAAGAAAAAAAGTGCAGATATACCTGCCTCTCGTCTCCCCCACCCACCTCACCCAACCCATAATTGGAGTTAAATCCAAAGTTAATAATAATAATAATAATAATAATAAATTTTATTTAATGGGCGCCTTTCATACATCTCAAGGACACCTTACATAGTAATCGGAATAAAAACATATAATCGGAATAAAATAAGTAATAAAGACATCACAGAGACACAAATTAAAAACAGAATTCAATCCAAAAACAGAAAATCAAAAACACAGTATGAAGAGAGAGCAGCAGCAGCCAAAGCGCGTTAGTGTCCACTCGCTCATCACGGCAGCCATCTTGGACACAGACTTACAGGATTACAATTAGACAAAATTCATCCCCATCACAGGGGGAAGGCACAAAGTTGTGTTGCGCGATAGGTTGCGGTAAAGTGTGTCCATGTCTTGAAAAATTGATCTGGTTTTTCTGCCAAGACAAGCCTAATATTTTCCGAATGTAGTGCCTACTAATCAATCCTTCTGGCCATGGAATGGGTTTTCCTTGTCTACTTTTATCAACAATGCTCATAATTGGATCCCTCTGCTGCATCAACATGATGACCTTCGCCGTTCTCCTCATTGTCACCTTAACGTCAAGCCTTGTATTATCTTCAGGCTTTGAAACTATTTGCAGGAATTAAATCCAAAATAAGAAAGCACAAAGGTGGTTAACTCCGCGAATCAATTTCCATGTAAGGTTGGAGAGGCTAAAACACCCTTGCAATGATTCAATCCGACGGAAGGGTTCTTGTTCTGAACGGAGAAGGTAAATTGACCCAGACTCCCTTCCCCGATCTGTATTCATCCCGTGTTTAGAGGAAGTTCAAACCGCTGCACCTTTAATGATACACTTCATGATTTAGAAAAATTGCTTTCTGTCACACTTTGATCTTCTGATCCATCTTGCTGGCCCTCCTGCAGAGAGAAGGGAGAACAAAAGGCATCAGCCTTTCCTTTGTCCTCCATGTCCTGTCCTTTGCTTCTGTTACTGGGCCCGTCGTAATTATGGAGGGCTCAAGGAGATCTTTCTTTGTTTGTGAAATTAGCGGCGCGTTCTTTCTGACAATTTAAAAAAATGTTACGGATTTAGCTCAGCTTAGTTTAGCTTGGCTTGGGTGAACTTAAGAGATACAGCATGGAAACAGACCCTTCAACCAGCCATCCCTGCGTACTAGCGATACCCTACCCTACACTAAAAACAATTTACAATTTTTAACCAAAGCCAATTAACCTACAAACCTGTATGTCTCTGGAGTGTGGGAGGAAACTGGAGCACTCGGGGAAAACCCACACAGTCACAGGGAGAACGTACAAACTCCATACAGACAGCACCTGTAGTCAGGATTGAACCCAGGTCTCTGGCGTTATTAGACAGCAACTCCACTGTTACATTCCTAGATTCTGGTTTAGGTTTAAGTTTAATACTAGACTAAGTGGGACCCGTTGGGTCCCATGTTCACATGGGAGGGCTGGTTCCCCGACGCAATATTCCACCTCTCCACCAATTCCAATATTGGTGGTCAGTGGGGGGGGGGGGTTCTTTCTGGAGTGCTGGTATGGATTCTTGGTGTGGCAGCTCAGTCCCTCAAGCCTGATCTGCTGGCAGCTCACTCACGGCTGGTGGGCTGGCAGTTGACTCATGACTATTCCTTGAAATTCCATATCAAGCAGGTTGCAAGGCCACCAAATTAAAATCCATGTTCCTACCACTTCAAGCAGGGTGCAAGGCCACCAAATTCAAATACAGCTTCATACCATTTCATGCAGGGTGAAACCACCATTAAACCACACAAAACCCAAAACTCACAATTCAGGAGGCATTCAGTGTGTTCAGTTGATTCACAGCTCAGACAGAGTCGTGACCTCTCCCTCCCCCATCATGCAGAGACTGAGCCACATCCACACTTCCGGGTTTTATAACCCTCCCCCCCTCCCACCGGAAAAGGTGTGGCTTTCATGGCGTGATTGACAGGAGAGAGATTCTCAGCATTTTTTAAACACTAATAACACTTTTATTTTTCATTGATGGGAAGAATTCTCTGCACCTGCTCAGCGGAGGGTGACTGAGTAAGAAGGCCAAAACTCACAGCTGGTAGAGGTTTTATCTAAAATCAATATAGAGTGCAAACAGGAAGTAAGTGCATTTGCAGTAGTGCCTTTTAACTTCAAGCCAAAGCACCCAAGCCGCCATTTGCAGTAAGTAGTGCCTTTCAACTTCAAGCCAAAGCACCCAAGCCACAATTTGCAGTAAGTAGTGCCTTTCAACTTCAAACCAAAGCTCCCAAGCCACAATTTGCAGTAAGTAGTGCCTTTCAACTTCATGACACCATTTGCAGTAAGTAGTTCCTTCCACCTTCGAGCCAAAGCACCCAAGCCACCATTTGCAGTAAGTAGTGCTTTTCAACTTCAAGCCAAAGCACCCAAGCCACCATTTGCAGTAAGTAGTGCCTTTCAACTAAAAGCCAAAGCACCCAAGCCATCATTTGCAGTATGTAGTGCCTTTCAACTTCAAGCCAAAGCACCCAAGCCGCCATTTGCAGTAAATAGTGCCTTTCAACTTCAAGCCAAAGCTCCCAAGCCACCATTTGCAGTAAGTGGCACCTTTCAACTTCAAGCTAAAGCTCCCAAGCCACCATTTGCAGTAAGTAGTGCCTTTCTACTTCAAGCCAAAGCTCCCAAGCCACCATTTGCTGTAAGTAGTGCCTTTCAACTTCAAGCCAAAGGACCCAAGCCACCATTTGCAGTAAGTAGTGCCTTTCAACTTCAAGCCAAAGCACCCAAACAACCATTTGCAGGCAGTGCCTTTTTACTTTAAAAAAAAACATATTTTCATTTTCAAACCACATTAAGGGGACTCACAGTTGTGTAGACATTTGTTCAGTGTTATTCAGAGCTCAGAGAGACGTGACCCATGGCTTCATCCATTGCAGAGACTGAGTGAGGCACACCACTTCCTGGTTTTATAGTCCCTCCCCCTCCCTCCAGCAGGGGCAGCAGAGAGAATGGTGATTTTTTTTTTAAACATTCTCTCTGCTGCCCCTGCTGGAGGGAGGGGGAGGGACTATAAAACCAGGAATTGGTTTGCCTCACTCAGTCTCTGCAAGATGGATGAAGCCATGGGTCACGTCGGAAATCGCAGCACAGTGGGCCAAAAGCGGTCAAGATCAGAGTTTTAGTAATATAGATTGTCACATATACCATTTATCTTTATATACACTACAACCCCTTATATAAATATATGCACAGTTCTGTGATCTGTGATCTCCTAACTCCTGATTATATTTCAATGTATGAGTTGGGAAAAACTATTTACTTTTGAGATGCATGGAAACAGGCCCCTTGGCACGTTGATTCTACGCCGACCCGCGAACACACATATACTAGCTCAATCCTACATATGGGAATAATTAATTGACAGAAGCCAGTTAATCTACAAACCTGCACCTCATTTAGAATGTGTGAGGAAACCGGAGCACCCAGAGAAAACCCACACGGTCACAGGGAGAACGTACAAACTCCATACAGACAGCAGACGTAGTCAGGATCGAAGCCCGGTCTCTGGCGCTGTAAGGCGCCAACTCTACCGCTGCACCACCGTGCCGCCTCAAATTTAAATTACAGGCGACAAATTGGTTAACATTATTGTCTGTTATTCCAGACTGTTATTTAAAAAAAAACATTATTGTCTGTTATTCCACTGATGGCTCTCTGACAGAGCTGTTAACGTGAGTTCCATTTGTCTTTTCATCCACCTTAGTCCTTGACAAGGACAAGCAGTATCCTGCATCCAATGCAAAATCGGTGACTTCAACCATTGCAAAAGGCAACTATTTTTACTCTAAGGTAATAGCTCTGATGCGGTTGACAGATTTTCTTTCCTCTTACGTGTGACTTCCTCCCTATGTGAACAGTAAGGTTGATTCATGCTGGGCTGTTCACTGTTGCCACCTGAGGTCAGCCCTTTATCGCTCCTACCCCCCCCCCCCCCCCCCCCCCCCCCGCCTAACCTTCCCACTGCATCTTCCCTAAGCTAAAAGTTTGCAAAACAAAATGAAAAATTGTCCACCTTCAACGACCAACAGGCCCGGATCATGACCAATCCACATTCTTCATGGATGCTGCGTGACCCGCTGAGTTACTCCAGCATTTTGTGCCTTTCCTTGATAAACCAGCACCTGCAGTTCTTTGTTTCGACAAAAGGATACTTTAGTTTAGTTTAGAGATACAGAATGGGAACACAGAGTCAGTGCCGACCAGCGATCAGCCCGCACACTAACACGATCCTACGCACTAGAGACAATTTACTTTTTTTTAACCAAAGCCGATTAACCTACAAGCCTGCACTTCCTTGGAGTGTGGCAGGTCATTGTCACAATTGTAAAATAAAATTTGACTACAGGGTTAACCTCAGAATTTAGACTTTAGAGGTACAGCATGGAAACAGGCCCTTCAGCCCACCGAGTCCGTGCCGACCAGCGATCACCCCATACACTAACACTACCCTACATAATGGGGTAAGTTACAATTTTAACCAAAGACATTTAACCTACAAGCCTGTACATCTTTGAAGTGTGGGAAGAAACCGGAGTGCCCGGGGAAAACCCATGCAGTCCCATGGAGAATATAAAAACTCCGTGCAGACAGCACCCGTAGTCAGGATCGAAGCTGGCTCTCTGTCACTGTAAGGCAGCAACTCTACCGCTGTGCCACTGTGCCACTGTGCCACCCACCCAGAGAGCTGTGAGTCTGTGCAATTCTCTGCCTCAGAAGGCGGTGGAGGCTGGTTCTCTGGATACTTTCAAGAGAGAGCTAGATAGGGCTCTTAAAGATAGCGGAGTGAGGGAATATGGGGAGAAGGCAGGAACGGGGTACAGATTGGGAATGATCAGCTATGATCACATTGAATGGCTGTGCTGGTTCGAGGGGCTGAATGGCCTTTTACTGCACCTATTGTCTATTGTCTGTAAGAGCAGGACTGGACCAGAGGTAAGATGATGGGGCTCTATTTTGATACAGTACATTGTTCTGATCTGGAACACGATCTCTGACAGGGCAGTGGCAGCATAGTTAATAATACCATTCAAATGGGAATTCAAGTCAAGTCAAGTCACATTTATTTATAGAGCACATTTAAAAAATAACTCTCGTTGACCAAAGTGCTTTACATTTATTATAAGAATAGTATACACAAGCAAGCTACATACATACAGGGTACACAAATATACAATTGTCAAACATAGTGGAAATGGTTAGATCTAGGAGAAGGGCAGGGGAAGTGGACTACTTGGAAATCTCTTTCAAGGCACATAATGGATCAATAACTTTGTGGCATGGTGGCGCAGCGGTAGAGTTGCTGCCTTACAGCTCCAGATACTTGTGTTCGATCCTGACTATGGGTGCTGTCTGTACAGTTTCCTCCCACACTCCAAAGACGTACAGATTTGTTGTTTAATTGGCTTTGATAAAATTGCAAACTGTCTCTAATGTGTAGGACAGTAGTAGCGCACACGATAATCGCGGGTCGGCGCGGACTCGGTGGGCCGAAGGGCCCGTTTCCGCACTGTGTCTCTCAAGCCTAAACTGTATCATTCTACATTAAAAAGGGCAATTTAATCGCATTCTTAGTCAAACTTCTGTTTCCCATGGAAACCTTTGGAGAGTATAAAATTCCTACTCATAAAGGGAAAGGCATGAAAGAGTGAGAACTTACAAAAGAGGAAATCAGGGAGATAAATAGAAGTGTCATTAGTTAGTTTTATTCAGGAAGGCAATTGAAAACCTTGAAAGCTCAAAAAAGAAATCGTGCTTTAAAATATAATTCAACCCCGACAAAAGAGATTGTCTTTGAACTGAATTGAAATCTATCATTTCTGAAACCCCGAATAATGATCAATTTCCTTGTGACTGTGTTTTCTTGCAGCTTGTTAGAACGTTGGAGTCAGGCATAATATGTCAAGGGTAAGAAGGAACTGCAGATGCTGGTTTAAACCGAAGATGGACACAAAAAGCTGGAGTAACTCAGCGGGACAGGCAGCATCTCTGGTGAGAAGGAATGTGTGACGTTTCGGGTCGAGGCCCTTCTTCGGGTTCTTTGTCAAGTTCCATGCGATGGTATGAGATAGATGGCACATATTTTCATGTGAACTTGTCATAGCTCCAATTCTCGAGTGCAAATTCAATCGTGAATGAGAGCTTAGCATTGCAAAATCACAACCCTATCCCTGATCTGAAGACTTCTCAAACTTATTTTTTTACTTTTAACTGAGTTTAGTTTATAGCCAGATGTACCGGGGTGCAGTGAAAGGTTAATGTTGCGTGCTTTCCAGTCAGGTTATATGTGATTACAATCGAGCCGTCCACAGAGTACAGATACACGATAAAGGGAATAATGTGAATGACATTTATTGCAAGATAAAGTCAAGTAAAATCCGATCAAAGATAGTCCAATGAGGTCTCCAATGACATAGATAGTGATTCAGGACTGTTCTCTCGTTGTGGTAGGATGGTTCAGTTACCTGATAACAGCTGGGAAGAAACAGTCTATGAATTTGGAGGTGTGGGTTTTCACACTTGCGTATCTTTTGCCAGATGAGAGAGGGGAGAAGAGAGGAATGGATGGGATGCACCTCATATTAAGTTTGCTGATGACACTGTGGTGGTGGGCTGATCTCAGACAACGACGAGAAGGCCTACCGGGAGGAGGTGGCTGATCTAGCACTCTGGTGCAGGAGAACAGCCTCCTCTTGAACATCTTGATTATGGAGGTGGCCTTGCCGAGACAGCGTGAGGTGTAAATGGAGTGAATGGAAGGGAGGTTGGTTTGTGCGATGGTCTGGGCTGCGTCCACAATTCTCCAATTTCTTGTGGTCTTGGATGGAGTTGTTCCCAAACCAAGCAGTGATGCATCCTGATAAAATGCTATCTACGGCGCATCTGTAGAAGTTGGTGAGAGTAGTTGGGGACATGCCGAACTTCCTAAGCCTTCTAAGGAAGTAGAGTGGTTGATGAGCTATATTGTTATGTGTTATATTGTTGAATATATCCTTTGTATGCCCCTTGAATTAGCATGACAGTTGTTATTGTGTCAGGTAGATGAACTGTGGCTGGCTTAATCAAATATTTGACGTATAATGGCCAATAATTATCCATTAAGCAAAGAAGTTACTGGACTAGTGAAGAAGCCCGCAAAATCACAAGCGATATGGGTCTTGGTTTTTATGTAGAATGCATTTCAATATATTAAATGGTTATATGGCAATGTTCATGAAACATAATTTCCCAGTTATTAATCACACCAATGTGCTTGAACTAAGAATTAAGCTGAAGAAGATGAGTAACTTGTGATAGAAACAAAATGCTGGAGTAACTCATCGGGACAGGCAGCATCTCTGGAGGGAAGGAATTGGTGGCGTTTCGGGTCAAGGCTCTACCATTGACCCAAACCATTAACCCCCCAACGGGGGTCTCCACCAGCGGCTCCGCAGACCCTCGCCTCTTCACCGCCCACCAGCGGTCCGGAGCTGTCACCTCACCTGACTTCCAGGCTCAGCACCAGGCCCGCAGTCAATATGATGCAGACTCCAACCAACAGTGGAGAGGCGAGGGTCGGCGGAGTCGCTGGTGGTGGCCCGTGGGGGGGGGGGCTGGAGTAAAGGTTTAGTTTAGAGATACAGCGCGGAAATAGGCCCTTCGGCCCACCGGGACCATGCCGACCTGCAATCACCCACACATTAACACTATCCTACACACGCTGGGAACAATTTACACTTATACACCAAAACAGTTAACCTACAAACCTGTACGTCTTTGGAGTGTGGGAGGAAACCGAGGATCTCGGAGAAAACCCACGCGGTCACGGGGAGAATGTACAAACTCTGTACAAACAGCACCTGTAGTCAGGATTGAACCCAGGTCTCCGGTGCTGCAAACGCTGTAAGGCCGCAAATCTACCGCTGCACCACCGTGCCGCCCCATAAAGGTATGGGTCAATGGTAGGGTCTCGACCCGAAACGTCAGCCATTCCTTCTCTCCAGAGATGATGCCTGACCCGCTGAGTTACTCCAGCATTTTGTGCCTATCTTCGCTTTAAACCAGTGTCTGCAGTTCCTTCCTACGCATGAATATCTTGTGCCCGAGTTGGAATACACACACCTCGGCCTTATCTTGATGATAATCTGAATTTACTGATGCGTAGAAGATGTATATAGATGTAAAATAGATAAATGCGTCTATTTCACATCCTTTTTCTCTGCTTCAAATTCATCGTTTCAATACTTATCCCTTTAGAGGACCATTATTTGCCAGAGTCAAGGCATATTAGGCAGAAATTGTATCCAATAACCTTTGCACCTTGTGTAAGAAGGAACTGTAGATGCTGGTTTAGGGGGGGGATTCCTGAACCGAAACGTTACTGATCCATGTTCTCTTGAGATTCTGCCTAACCCGCTGTGTTACACCAGCACTTTGTGTAAACCAGCATCTGCAGTTCCGTGTTTCTACATAGAGACGCTAATGCCCTTGACCATTGCTTTCTCCATCCTCTACTGATCACACTTAACCTGAACCTGAAGTTGGGGAACTCCAATCATATCCATGGTAACTCCAAAGGTTGAAAATTGTCCTAAAAAATAATAGATTACATGAGCGATTAGGCCATTTGGAATAGATAGGGTGAATGCAGAGTTTTTTTACCCAGTGGAGAGGGGTCAGGAACCAGGTTGAAGATAAGAGGAGCAAGATTTTGTAGGAGCCGGAGGGGCAAGTTCACATTCATTCCATGTTATTCCATTTTCACATCCACTCCCGACACTCTAAGGGGAGTTTATGAAGGCCAATTAACCTACTAGCCCGCGCGTCTTTGGGATGTGGGAGGAAACCGGAGCACCCGGAGGAAACTCAAAGGGTGGTGGGTATATGGAACAAGCTGCCAGAGGAAGTTGAGGCAGGTACTCAAGAGTAATTGAACAACTTAGACAGGTACATGAATCGGAAAGGTTTAGAGTTATACTAGACTAAGCGGGACCCGTTGGGTCCCATTCTCATACGGGAGGGCTGGTCCCCCTACACAATATTCCACATCTCCACCAAGTCCAATATTCCACCACTCATGCATAGCCCCCAACTGCGCAGGCACGGCTGACGGATTCCCGTTGTGACGTCCCTGATTCCCCTTCCTCCCCTCACCCCCGCCACTCCACCCCTTGCCCTTCCCCACCCCTTGCCCTTCCCCTTCACGGCTTATGGACTCACAGTTTACTCACTTAATGCTTGTGGGCACACAGATCACTCACTCACGGCTTGTGGACTCACTCACTCACGGTGTGTGGACTCACAGATCACTCACTCAGGGCTTGTCGACTCACAGTTCACTCACTCACGGCTTGTGGACTCACAGTTCATTCACTCACGGCTTGTGGACTCACAGTTCAGTCACTCATGGCTTGTGGACTCACAGTTCACTCACTCACGGCTTGTGGACTTACACTTCACTCATTCATGGCTTGTGGACTCACAGTTCTGGACTCAACTCTCACTCACGGCTTCCAGCCTGACTGACTCACGCCCGGCCTCCAGGGCTTTATTCGCCTCATCCCCGGAAGGGGCGTTACCTTCATGGTGACTGACAGGCGAGGACAAATCTGCTCATCTTACGATTTTTTAAACCTTCATGACTTTTGCAATATTCCACCGATCAGAACAAAACCTGGTGTGCTTGGAGCAGAGGAGAACGGTGAGTAAGCTGGCGAAAAATCCTAGCGATATAGGGCACAGTATTTGCGCATATTAAAAAACAACACAGACCAGAATTGGTCAAGATGAGAGTTTTAGTAATAGTATAGATAGATGGACTAAAGGTGAACAAATGGGACCAGCTTAGATGGTCAGCATGGTTGAGTTGGGCCAAAGTGCCTGGTTCTGTGCTTTAAAACTCTATGATCCCTGGGAAGGATGTAGAGGCTGTGGGGAAGAAAAGACTTACTATATTATTCTTGAGGTGGGGATTTCTACAGCACGCTTAGTCTACAGAAGATGACATTGTTCTCCTTAGAATGGGAAGCTGAGAAGCGAAACGAAAGAAATGTCCAAGCTCATGCTACATTTAGACAGGATAATTAGAAAAACTGCTCTTATTCACAGATGGTTCAAGAACCTGAAGGCTGCAATTTAATTTGATGGCATAAGTGAGGGGAATATTTTTAAAGCGACCACAGTCATGATCTACTGATGATATAGCCTTTAAACTAGACACAGTGCAGAAACAGGCCTTTCGGCCCACCGAGTCCGCTCTGACCAGCGATCACCACATACTCTAACATTATCCGGCACAATTTATAATTTACCGAAGCCAATTAACCTATAAACCAGTACGTCTTTGAAGTGTGGGAGGAAACCGGAGCACCCGGAGTAAACCTACTCAGTCACAGGGAGAATGTACAAACTCCATACCAACAGCGCCCGTAATCAGAATCGAACCCAGGTCTCTGGTGTTGTAAGGCGACAGCTCTACCGCTGCGGCACTGGGCCGCTCAAATTATGGTAACAGGGAGATTCTGTTCTTACAAAAGGAAGTTGGATAAGCCCTCAGGAAAATAATTTGAGAAAAGAGTCAGGGACTGAGACCAACAAAGTTGTCCAACAAAGCGTTGTCATCGATGATGGGCAGAATGGCCTCCTTTGGTAAAATCGTTCTCCGGGATCTTGTTTAAGAAGCAACTGCAGATGCTGGAAAATCGAAGGTAGATAAAAATGCTGGAGAAACTCAGTAGGTGAGGCAGCATCTATGGAGCAAGGAAATAGGCAACGTTTCGGGTTGAATCCCTTCTTCAGACTGATGTGAGGGTGGGGGGGGGGGGAAGAAGAAAGGAAGAGGTGGAGCCAGTGGGCTGAGGGAGAGCTGAGAAGGGGAGGGGAAAGTAGGGAGGTGTTCGGCGAAGGGGCTTGGCGTTCGTTTCACCGAACACCTCCGCTCGGTTCGCAATAACCAACCTGATCTCCCGGTGGCTCAGCGCTTCAACTCCCCCTCCCATTCCGAATCCGACCTTTCTGTTCTGGGCCTCCTCCATGGCCAGAGTGAGGACCACTGTAAATTGGAGGAGCAGCACCTCATATTTCGCTTGGGCAGTTTGCACCCCAGCGGTATGATTTGCGTCTATCTGCGGTGATGTTTCGGGTCGGAACTCTTCTTCAGACTGGGATAGGTGAAATTTCCGTTTTGGTATCCAACTTCAGACAGCGTTGGAGGTTAGGACCAAACCTGAGTCCCTGGAGTGTTGAGGCATACAAGCGTTGCTGGTGTATGCTTGAAACATTCACACTGGACAGCACAGCAGGCATAAATTCAGCTGCATTGATCTGGTGATAATGCCACTTGGCTTGATAGCACCCACACCGACCAGTTAGTGAGAGTCTTGCCTGTCTAAACAGGTTTAGTTACAGCCAGCTCCTCGCCTGGCTGCGTGCCCTTCAGCTGTCTGGGAACAGACGCTGAGTAGTCATAATTTTGTTTCAATGTAATGAAAAAATTGCAAAGACATGCACAGATATCAATACAGATGGAAGTGAAGACTGACACAAAAAGTTGGAGTAACTCAGCGGGGCAGGCAGCATCTCTGGATGGAAGGAATGGGTGACGTTTCGGGTCGAGACCCTTCTTCAGACCTCGACTCGAAATGTCACCCATTCCTTCCATCCAGAGATGCTGCCTATCCCGCTGAGTTACTCCAACTTTTTGTGTCTATCTTCAGTTTAAACCAGCATCTGCAGTTCCTTTCTGCACACAGATGGAAGTGTGGTGTGTCATTTCCAAGATTCCAAGATTCAAGATTCAAGAGAGTTTATTGTCATGTGTCCCCGATAGGACAATGAAATTCTTGCTTTGCATCAGCACAACAGAATATAGTAGGCATGAATACAGAACAGATCAGTGTGTCCATATACCATTATATAAATATATACACACATGAATAAATAAACAAACAGATAAAGTGCAAATAAACAAATAATGTTCAGAGTTTTGTTTGAGTTGAGTTTAATAGCCTGATGGCTGTGGGGAAGTGGCTATTTCTGAACCTGGACGTTGCAGTCTTCAGGCTCCTGTACCTTCTACCTAAAGGTAGCAGGGGGATGAGTGTGTGGCCAGGATGGTGTGGGTCCTTGATGATGCTGCCAGCCTTTTTGAGGCAGCGACTGCGGTAGATCCTCTCGATGGTAGGGTGGTAGATCCCCTCGATAGTAGGGAGGTCAGAGTATCAATATAGATTTATCTAACTTCAAGTAACCCCTGCTTTCCCTCTCTCTCCATCCCTCCCCCGTCCTAGTTCTCCGACCAGGCTGGCAGTCCACCTGATTACATTATTTCTTTATATGCCTCGTTGTCGTCTTCCTCCAGCTAACAATGATCATTCTCCGTTTTCATTGATCTAGCGCCCCCTTTGATCCCCCATTTTCACACCTTACCCTTCCTTATCTCTATGTCTCCCTCTACCCTGACTCTCAGTCTGCAGAAAGGTCACGACCCGAAACGTCACCCTTTCCTTCTCTCCAGAGATGCTGCCTGTCCCGCTGAGTTACTCCAGCATTTTGTGTCTATCTTCGATGTAAACCGGCATCTGCAGTTCCCTCCGACAATAATCAGAAATACATGAAGGCCAGCCACTGGATTAAAATAGCAAACTGTTTTTTGGCACGGGAAGAGATTGTTGTGTGTGCAGCATCAGCACCAAATCAGATGTCCTAAAAAATATTGTGACGGTGTTTAAGAAGGAACTGCAGATGCTGGAAAATCGAAGGTAGACAAAAGTGCTGGAGAAACTCGGCGGGTGCAGCAGCATCTATGGAGCGAAGGAAATAGGCAACGTTTCGCGCCGAAACGTTGCCTATTTCCTTCTCTCCATAGATGCTGCTGAACCCGCCGAGTTTCTCCAGTACTTTTGTCTACCAAAAATAGTGATGGTAACTGGAGACCAGCTTGCACTATGTTAGAGTACTTCCACCCAGAAAGGGGCATTAAATCAAGATCTGTATCCGTCTCTATTTGTTCCAGCTACTGCTGCTTAACGATGCATTCATTAATGGACATTGGTCTTTAAAGGGACACTCCCTATGGCAGTCAATACCATTTATATAATGTGTCGGAAGGAAGTGCAGATGCTGGTTTACACCAAAGATTGACACAAAGTGCAGGTGTAACTCAGCGGGTCGGGCAGCATCTCCGGTGAGTAGGAATGGGTGACGTTTCGAGTCGGGTCTGATGAAGAGTCTCGACCCAAACGCCACCTATACCTTTTCTCACCTATTCCTTTACCAGCATTCTGGTAAACCTCCTCTGCACCCTCTCCAAAGACACTAGAAACTACAGTAACACACAAAGTGACTCAGCAGGTGAGGCAGCATCTGTGGAGGAAATAGACAGGCGGTGTTTCGGGCCTGGACTGTTCAGTCTGAAGGAGGATCTCGACTCGAAACGTCACCTATCCATGTTCTCCAGAGGTGTTGCCTGACCCGCTGAGTTACTCCAGCACTTCTGTGTCCTTTTCTGTATTAACCGGTATCTGCAGTTCTCATAAGTTCATAAGTTCTAGGAGCAGAATTAGGCCATTCGGCCCATCAAGCCCACTCCACCATTCAATCATGGCTGATCTCCCCTTCCCTCCCAACCCCATTCTCCTGCCTTCTCCCCATAACCCCTGACATCCTTACTAATCAACAATCTGTTAATCTCCACCATAAAAATATCCATTGACTTGTGGCGTGAATTCCACAGATTCATCGCCCTCTGGCTAATGAAATTCCTCCTCATCTCCTTTCTAAAGGTACGTCCTTTGATTCTGATGCTACAGCCTCTGGTCCTAGACGCTCCCAAGAGTGGAAACATCCTCTCAATTCTTTGTTATAAAATGTGTTGCATTCGATTGAAGTAATTGTTGTGTGAAGCTGGATAGGGCTCTTAAAGATAGCGGAGTCAGGGGATATGGGGAGAAGGCAGGAACAGGGTACTAATTGGGGATGATCAGCCATGATCACGTTGAATGGCCTACTCCTGTTCTATTGTCTATTGTCTATAATTTCATGTATTTCTGATGCCTGGGAATTGTCAATCATGGTATTAAGACCCAACCTTGACGTTTTAGTTTTAGTTTTTAGTTTTAGAGATACAGCAAGGAAACAGGCCCTTTGGCCCGACCAGCGATCCCTGTATACTAGCACTATCCTACACAGGAGGGGCAATGTACAATTTTTACTGAAGCCAATTAATCCACAAAGTCGTATGTCTTTAGAATGTGGGAGAAGACCAGAGCACCCGGAGAAAACCCATGCGGGTCTCGGGGAGAACATGCAAACTCCGTACAGACAGCTCTCGTTCCGTAGTCAGGATCGAACCCGGGTCTCTGGCGCTGTAAGGCAGCGATTCTACCACCGCGCCACCGTGCCATCACCGATCCAATTGCCTGACTGGCACAGTCTTAGCCAGAGGAGGGTGGTCGATCCAATTTGCTCTGGATTCCAATGACTTTTGCATTACATAGCATTAAAATAACCAGCACTATCTGATCCAATTTCTAGGCGTAATTATATTCTCCTGACATTTTACAATGCCAGGCAGGCAGTTTAAACACTGTATAACTCGGCCTGTTGATGGGAACATTTCATTTACCTAAGAATTGAGTCCGTGAGGGAATTTGTGGAGAAGTTTATCAGAAGAAACCACTAGTTTTCATGGGAGCTTAATTATAAAATCACATTAGGGCTGCAACAAAGCTTCGAATACTTTGAAGTCCTGCTTTAATGGGGTTTTGGTGATAAGGTCATTAAAGCCTGTGTTTCTCATCAGGCCGTCCTTCCAAACCAACTTTGCTCCGCTGTGCACTGAATGCCAAAGTAGCTTGAACTACGATGGAACTTTCAAAGACGGAACTAATCCCTTGGAAAGAAAGACCTTCTGAACCAGTGACTGCATAACACTGCAAGTACAGGCTGAGTGGTAGGATACCCACATTATTTCCACAATAGTCGGTGAATGTGCAGATTGCAGACCACTATGTGATGTTAAACGTGAAATCTACTGTATGCTAGAGTTTATAAGGCCATAAGTGCTAGGAGCAGAATTAGATCATTTGGCCCATCAAGTCTACTCCGCCATTCAATCATGGCTGATCTATCTCTCTCTCCTAACCCCATTCTCAGGCCTTCCCCCCATAACCTCTGACACCTGTACTAATCAAGAATCTATCTATCTTTGCCTTAAAAATAACTTTTGCGTTGGCCTCTACAGCCATCTGTGGCAAAGAATTCCACAGATTCACCACAGTCTGACTAAAGAAATTCCTCCTCATCTCCTTCCTAAAGGACAATCCTTCAATTCTGAGGCGGATGGGATGGACAAGGTAGGAAGAAGATAGGACTGTTCAAAAGTACTTTTGTAACTTTGTCAGTGCCAGAAACCTGGCGACTCTTGTGTACTGCCTAAGTGAGGTCTGAATTGAATTGAAGTGAATTGAATATTTTATTGTTCCATGTGATAAGTCACAGTGAAATTCTTTGCTTGCATAGCCAAGGTATGTCAATAGTCACACATAAAGGGCACTTACAAAGTCACAAACTACGCTCTTGCTCCAGGTCCCCCTCTGTTCTCCCGACCACCCACCCCCCCCCCCCCCCCACCTCTACAATTGGTCTGCTGTGTGATTTTAACAGGTTGTACACAAAGCAAAGCATTCCACTGCACCTTGAAAATGGGGAATCTTACAACCAGAGAGCATGGCGACAAGACAAAGGTTAGGCCATTTAGGATTGAAAGTAGGAGACCCTTTCTTCACTCAAAGGTCTATAAATCTTTGGAATTCTCCACCACAAGTGACAAGGGGAAGACACGATAAACTGCAAATGCCGAAATCTTGAGTAAAACACAAAATGCTGGAGTAACTCAATGGGTCAGGCAACATCTCTGGAGGACGTGGACAGGCAATGTTTCAGGTCAAGACTCAACGGTGTTTTACTGTCAAATGTTCCGAAATGGATCAATGGAATTCTTTCTTGCAGCGGCACAACAGATATGTAAACATAGCACTCTGTAAATACATAATAAACAACCACAACTAAGCAAAATTTACATCAAGTGCAAGATAAAGCAAGTAACGTCTGATCAAAGATAGTCTGAGGGTGTCCAGTGAGGTAGATAGTAGTTCGGGATAACTCTCTAGTTGTTGGTAGGATGGTGCAGTTGCCTGATAACAGCTGGGAATAAACTGTTCCTGTTCCTTTGCTGTACTGTTCTATCTTCTAACATTTTAATTAAACACATGGGTGGCACGTATGCGCAGCAGTAGAGTTTTTGCCTTACAGCGCTTATGACACCAGAGACCCGGGTTCAATCCTGGCGACGGGCGCTTGTCTGTACGGAGTTTGTACGTTCTTCCCATGGCCTGCGATGGTTCTCCGCGATCATCGGTTTCCTCCAACACTCCAAAGACATACAGGTTAGTAGGTTAACTGGCTTGGTATAAGTGTAATCTGTCATTAGTATGTGTAGGATAGTGCTAATTTGTTGGGATCGCTGGTCGGTGCAGACTCAGTGGGCCGAAGAGCCTGTATTTCTAAACTAAACTAAGCATCTATTCCCTGAATGTCGGAATAAGAAAATGGAGCAGGAGTGAGCCAGATAGACCCTCGTACATGCTCCGCCACTCAATCAGACTTTGGCCTCAACTCCACTTTCCTACAAGTCTCCCATATAATTTGAACCTCCTAAATTCGCTGCTTAGCTGCCTTTGCATGGTACGCCGTCTTTAAAGTTTATTATGGAAGTTTGCTCTGTGCCCTTCTTTTCTAATGCTTCACTTCAAAGGCTTGGTGCGCATTTCTGTCTGATTATGCCGCTATCATCTATCTTGGGATGGTTCACAATGCTTAAAGGCGTAACATAAAGGCAAGCTTTACTAACGATGAAACTCTTAGAAACTTTTCGGTTTGCATGCCCAACAGGCCTGCTTTGTTGCTGGTAATTTATCAAAGTGCTGATGAAAGCACAGCTGGAAGTTCTAGATGTATTAAGATTACTTATGTTGGCTTCCTCTGCTTAGATCCATGGATTTTCAATAGCACCCGCTCATTCGCATTTTCCATTTCAGACATTAAAAACGATGCCCTCTGGGGTCTCTCCAAAGAATAAGTGCTCTGCAGGACATCAGACCAAAGTGCACAGATCATTTGATCCTGGGTTCTTGTCGAGTCAGTGGGTCCTAGGCACGTCAACTTTTGTGGGAGGCTCGAGTGATATCTATGATCCTATTCCTCTCAAGAAGGGTCTCGGCCAAAAAAGTCACCCACTCCTTCTATCCAGAGATGCTGTCTGTCCCGCTAAGTTACTCCGGCATTTTGCGTCTATCTTGGGTGTAAACCAGCGTCTACAGTTCTTTCCTACACGAGACGAAAAGATTATTCATCTTCCCAATGCGGGTTCAAATGTAATGATCAAACTCCGTATAGACAGGAGTCTCAGGATTGAACCCGGGTCTCTTGCGCTGTTAGGCAGCAACTCTATCCCTGCACCACCGTATAGCCCTTTGCGCCACTGTGCTAGCATTGATGTACAGAGGGTTCTTGGAGGGCATCATAACTTCCTGAAACCCCCCTGATAGTGTACGGGGATCGCTGTGGGGTGTGGACTTGGTGGGCCGAAGGGCCTGTTTCCGCGCTATATCTCTAAACTAGACTAAACTAAACTAAACATCCAGGTTTGCAGGTTAATTGGCTTCTGTAAATATACCACCCAGGTAGAATGGTAAAAAAGGAATATGGTATGCCTGCTTTTGTAGATCAGCGCATTGAATGTAAGAGTCAAGAAATCAGGTTTCAGATTTATAGTACTTTGGTTCAGTTGCATTTAAATTATTGGGTGCAGTTCTGGTCACCCCATTAGTGCAAGGAGGTGGAGGCTTTGGAAAGAATGCAGAGGAGGTTTACCAGAATGATGTCTGGATTAGGAGGTATTAGATACAGAGAAAGATTGAACAGATTGGATTTTTTATTTTTCTGGTACACTAAAAGTTACGGGGGGATCTGATCGAAGTATATTATGAGGGACATAGATACAATAGACAGTCAGAACCTGTCTATCGTAGCTATATTCAGACAATTAAAAAATTCTAGAGACAATAGACAATAGGTGCAGGAGTAGGCCATTCGGCCCTTTGAGCCATTCAATGTGATCATGGCTGATCATCCCCAATCAGTATCCCGTTCCTGCCTTCTCCTCATATCCCCTGACTCTGCTATTTTTAAGAGCCCTATCTAGCTCTCTCTTGAAAGCATCCAGAGAACCTGCCTCCACCGCCCTCTGAGGCAGAGAATTCCACAGACTCACCATTCTCTGTGAGAAAAAGTGTTTCATCGTCTCCATTCTAAATGGCTTACTCCTTATTCTTAAACTGTGGCCCCTGGTTCTGGACTCCCCCAACATCGGGAATATGTTTCCTGCCTCTAGCGTGTCCAAGCCCTTAACAATCTTATATGTTTCAATGAGATGCCCTCTCATCCTTCTAAACTCCAGAGTGTACAAGCCCAGCTGCTCCATTCTCAAGGGAGACAAAGTGTAAAGGAGATGTGCAGGGCCAGTTATTTACTGTACATAGTGAGTGCCTGGAATGTACCAGATCTGAACCAGGTGAGAATGTACTGCCAGGGGTGGTGGTTGACCCAGATGCAATAGTAGAATTTAAGAGACCTTTGGATAGGCATATGGATATGCAGGGAATGGAGGGATAAATAATATGCTCAGGTCGATATGAGTTGGTATTGGCATCATGTTCGGCACAGACATTGTAGGCCGAATGGCCTGTTCTTGTGCTGCGTTGTTCTATGGTCTATGTGTTTTGTAAAATAGTAGGGGAGGAGAGAGATGAGGGAGGCACAGTGGCACGGCGGTAGAGTTGCTGCCTCACAGCGCCAGGGACCCGGGTTCGATCTTGACTACGGGTGCTGTCTGTGCGGAGTTTGCATGTTCTCCCTGTGACTGCGTGGGTTTTCTCCGGTTTCCTACCACATTCCAAAGACGTGCAGGTGTGTAAAATTGGCAATATTGAAAATTGACCCTGGTGTGTGTAGGATAGTGATGGTGTACGGCGATCGCTGTTGGGTGCGGGCACGATGGGCCGAAGGGCCTGTTTCCACACTGCATCACTAAACTAAACTAAACATGCAGGTTTGTAGGTTAATTGGCTTCTGTAAAAATACCCCCTGATATGTAGTGGGATAACATAAAGCTATTGCAGTATGGGTGATCGATGGTCGGCATGGACTCGATGGGCCGAAGGGCCTGTTACTACACTGTATCTCTAAACTAATCTTAACTAAAGATGATAAGCTATACCTCACTAAATGCTGGTGTAAAAGCACAAAAGATAATCAAAGTGAATGATGTGATATCAGCTTTTATCTTAAGGATGTTGGTGCTTTGAAACAAAAAGCACGTACCCATTGATCAGGCTATATTTAATACATTGTGTTTGGTTTTGGATATCGAACCAGAGGATTTTAGGTACCTACAAAAATCCATAAAGGTCCATGCCGCCTATGGAATGGAAACAATCAACTGTTGAGACCTTTGTCAAATGGAGTAGTTGGGAAAAGTGCAGTTGTTTGGATTGAGTTTGGAGAAAAACAATGACACCAGAGATTTATCTGCTGCATCTGTGTTTTACAGAACGCCGAATGGCCTCAGATTGATCCATATTTAAAAAGGAAACTAATGTCATTCAATGGAATGGAATCAATCAGAAGAACGGCATTGCCAAGGTCATTTTCTTGACTCCAGAGTAACAAGGCTTTAGTAACAAAGCTACTTTAGAGACTTCAGTCTGAAGAAGGGTTCCGGCCCGAAACGTTGCCTATTTCCTTCGCTCCATAGATGCTGCTGAGTTTCTCCAGCATTTTTGTGTACCATCGATTTTCCAGCGTCTGCAGTTCCTTCTTAAATACTTTAGAGACTTTCTTGATAAACTTAATTTCACTTTTTTTAAATTTCAATATACTCTTCTCCTATGCAGACCCTGGGCCGTGAGGACGGGCTGATTACATCAGAATCAGAATCAGAATCAGAATCAATTTATTTGTCATTTGGACCCCTGGAGGTCCAAACGAAATGCCGTTTCTGCAGCCATACATAACACACAAATAGACCCCAGACACAACATAATTACATTTAACATAAACATCCATCACATAACTGTGATGGAGGCCAAATAAACGTATCTCTCCACTTTTTGTCAGAGTCAAGTCATAGCCCCCGGCTTTGGCGATTGTACCGCGCGGCCATTCCACGCCGGGTGGTGCGAGGTCGCCCACCGGGTCTTGATGTTTGAGCCCCCGGTGTGCGCGCGCAAAGTCCGCGGCCATTCCAGCCGCGCGGGGCAGTGGTGTCAGGCCCCGCTCCAGGAGCTCTTTCGACCGCAGAAGCCCCGCGGCTTCGGGGGGGGGGGAGGAGAAGTCGCCGCCGCAGAAGCCCCGAAAAGCGGTCTCCCCCCCAGGTGGCGCCGCAGACCTGTAGAGAGCCTCCGACTCTCCGGCAGCAGCAGCAGCAGCAGCAAACAGCATGCAGCAGCTCGCTCCTCCACCACTCCGGACCCGGCCAGCTCCGCGACGGTGAGGTGAGTCGACACCTGAGTCCCCGGTCTCTTCCTGTTGGAGGCCGCTCCTCGCTGCGGCCTCAACGACGACTGAGACCCGACGAGAAAAGGTCGGGTTCAGTGCAGGGAGAGATTCAAAAAGTTCCCCCCCCCTCCCACCCCACCCCCACCACTACATCCCCAACATAAAATAACAAAAAAACTACACAGAAACACAGCAAAAAATAATAAAAACGCGGACAGGCTGCTGTGGGCCGCGCCGCCTACGGATATCGATACATGCTGGTTTTGTGGGGCAGCTCATGAGGCCCAAAGTGAAACTCTTCCATAGATGTGGCAGGAGGTGGCATTGCTCTTGGAGAATGTATACTTAGTGAGGTTGTGTGATCCCACCACTACATATGCTGAGCCTCGATGTGCTGTTGGGTACATAGCCTTGATATTGTCAATACCAAGCCAAATGCTCCATCTCCACTTTGAATGGGCTTGGGCTCAAGATTCCCAGGACTCGATGGGGATGTTGTCTTTTAAGCAGCAGACCTGGGAGAACATCTTTGAAACTTTGAGCTGCTGCGACCTAATGACTGATTCCATTTCCACCTCACGCTGCCTCGGCAAGGCCAGCAACATAATCAAGGACGAGTCCACCCTGGCCGCTCACTCTTCTCTCCTCTCCCATCGGGCAAAAGGTACAGAAGTGTGAAAATGCACACCTCCAGATTCAGGGACAGTTTCCTCCCAGCTGTTATCAGGTAATTGAACCATCCTACCACAACCAGAGAGCAGTCCTGAACTACTATCTGCCTCATTGGTGACCCTCAGACTATCCTTGATTGGACTTTACTGGCTTTACCTTGCACTAAACATTATTCCCTTATCATGTATCTATACACCGTAAATGGCTTGACTGTAATCATGTTTTGTCTTTCTGCTGACTGGTTAGCATGCAACAAAAGCTTTGCCACTGTATTTCAGTACACATGGCAATAAACTAAACTAAACTTAATCTGTGGAATTCATTGCCACAGAAGGCTGTGGAAGCCAAGTCAATGGATGTTTTTAAGGCAGAGACAGACAGGTTCTTGATTAATATGGTTGTCAGGGGTTACACTAACACTATCCTACATACTAGAGACAATTTACAATTTTATCCAGGCCAATTAACCTACAAACCTGTACTTCTTTGGATTGTGGGAGGAAACTGGAGAACCCGGAGAAAACCCACGCAGGTCACGGGGAGAATGTACAAACTCTGTACAGACAGTATCCGTAGTCAGGATCGAACCCTGGTCTCTGGCGCTGTAAGGCAGCAACTCTAATGCTACACCTTTGTGGCATCCTATTAACAGGAATCTTCATTGACATTTTTCAGGACCTTCTGCTGCTTTTGTGCCCACAGTCAGACACCTTACAGCCATTTCTAAACCTATAATCAAGGATTGAAGCTTGCTTGCTTGAGTGGGAAGGTGCTTTAAATGCATCCATAGTTGAAGCGTCCCCGTGGCAGGGCTGGAAACTGGAAGTATCCTGAGCTAATTCTGCCACCACCATCATCTGTTGCGACAAGTGATGGCTCCCACTGATTGTCGCCGGAAGCTGGCATCCTTTTCAGGACAGACGATGACAGCGAGGCCGACATTTGTAACAAGATGGACCCGAAAGAAGAAGAAGATGTATCCAATGTTACTCATCCACTGATAGCAACAGTCCATCAGGCGGCTTTGGGTTGATCAGCCAGAACATGGTGGATTCACATGAGGACACCATCTCATTACTATTTGATGGCTGTGACTGATGCCTGTACAAAGTCTAACTGGCAGGAAGACAGAGTGCCCGTGGGTGTCCTACCATTCAGTCCATACGCAGATCGAGAGAGAAGCAGAGCAGCACAAGCAAAAAAAAAGCCTTCGCCCTTCATAAATTACCTAGTGAACAGCAACGTGACCATAAGTGTCTCTTATTGAATTCTGATGCTAAGTAGAGAGTTCTGAAGTGTCTCATCCATTTGTTCAAATGGAAATGAGACGGCACAAACCATGCGTGTCCAGTCATCGCTGGAAGAACAGAGAACATGGAGCAGTACAGCATAGAACATGAACAGGCCCTTCGGCCCACAATGTTTGTGCTGAACATGATGTCAAGACTTCCTTCACATGATCCATATCCCTACGTTCCCTACATTTCCGCATGCCTATCTAGGTAGTTAGATCCACTGTGTTAAAGTGGGTGGTTATGCCATGAATCAACCCCTGCATCAGAAATTACCTGGATTTGCTTCCATTTGCCTTTCGGGCGGCACGGTAGAGTCACTGCCTCACAGCGCCAGAGACTCGGGTTCAATCCTGACCATGGGTGCTGGATGGAGTTTGCACGTTCTCCCTGTGACTGCGTGGGCTTTCTCCGGGTGCTCCGGTTTCCTGGCACAATTGTACCGAGTGTGTTTCCTCACACATTCTAAAGACGCACAAGTGTGTTGGTTAATTGGCTTCGGTAATAACTGGAAATTGTCCCTAGAGCGTGTAGGATAGTGCTCGTGTACGGGGATCGCTGTTCGGCGCAGACTCGGTGGGTTGAAGGACCTGTTTCCATGCTGTATCTCTAAACTAAACTAAACTAAACTAAACTAAACTAAACTAAACTAACGAAACAACACAAAGTGCTAGATCAGGTCAACAGTAGATGCGATCTCACCGGATCTCCACTCTGACCTGGAATATCTGCGAAACAGGCACACATACATCAGGCTGCTGTTCATCATCTATGATAATACTAAGTTCAGAGATTCAGCATGGAAACAGACCCTTCAGCCCCCCACTGAGTCTGCACCAACCTGTTCACTGAGTTACTCCAGCACTTTGTGTCTATAATTGGAAACGTGTGCTCTGTTCAAGAGTCCAGCACTTGTCCAGATCCTTGTGTCTGCCGGTCCTCGTTAGAAGGCTGGCCGTGAAGCGAGTTAGTAGCGTCAATTTCCTCGGCATTATCGTCTCAGATGGTCTGGCCCAGTCCCAGCATGAAGAAGGCACATCAGTGCTTGTACCATCATAGTATGTAAAGTGATTTGGCACATCAACAAACACTCCAATAAAGGTCTACAGATGCACTGTAGAAAGTGTCCAGACTGTTCGTCTCGTGACATGGTTCAGCCATTCCAATGTAGAGGAATGCGAGAGGCTGCAGAGTGTGGTGGATCCAGCATTGTCCACCAAGGACACAAGACACCCCACCTCAAGAAGATGGCAGTTGTCTTCTAAGAACCCCACTCTCTGGGCCAGGCCCACTTCTCGCTGCTACCATCGGGCAGGAGGTACCAAGGCCTGAAGTCCCACACAACAAGGTTCAGGAACAGTCACTTCCCCACAACCTCCCGTTCCTTGAACTGACCTGCGCAAGCCTAACCCTACTATCAGTGATGGAACACGGTGCACCACTTCCTGCACCACACAAACAGAGCACACGTTTCCAACCTCCTGTCCATTGACTCCATTTTGCACCTCACGCTGCCTCGGCAAGGCCAGCGGCATAATCAAGGCCCAGTCGCACCCTGGCCACTCCCTGTTCTCTCCTCTCCCATATAGAAGTGTGAAAGCCCGAAACGTCACCCATCCTTTTCCTCCAGAGATGCTGCCCGACCCACTGAGTTACGCCAGCACTTTGTGTCTGTCTTTGACTTGACTCGACTTTGGAACCATTAGGATGTAAATTGGCATAGGGTCAACTGTGATTAAAGACAAACGATACAGAGCGGATCAAAAAGACAGATATATTTTTGTTCAAAAGCAGTCCCAGCAAGATAAGACAGCTGCCTAAATGTAATTAACTGTACTCACTCTGAATTATTGATGTGATGTGGGTGTTTCAGCCAAAGCCAACATTTATTCCTCACCCTGACAGACCGTGAGGAATTATTCTTCAACTGCTGCAGGCGTGGTAAAGATTCTCTCACAGTGCTTTGGCTTATTTAGTTTTGAAATGCAGCGCGGAAACAGGCCCTTCGGCCCACCGAGTCCATGCCGACCAGCGATCCCCATGCACCTGCACTATCCTACAAACGGGACAATTTACAATTTTAACCAAAGCCAATTGACCTATAGACCGGTCTGAGGCTTTTGGATTGGCAGATGGAAATGTAGGGAACATAGAAACATAGAAACATAGAAAATAGGTGCAGGAGTAGGCCATTCGGCCCTTTGAGCCTGCACCGCCATTCAATATGATCATGGCTGATCATCCAACTCAGTATCCTGTACCTGCCTTCTCTCCATACCCCCTGATCCCTTATGCTACAAGAGCCACATCTAACTCCCTCTTAAATATAGCCAATGAACTGTGGCCTCAACTACCTTCTGTGGCAGAGAGTTCCAGAGACTCACCACTCTCTGCATGAAAAATGTTTTTCTCATCTCGGTCCTAAAGGATTTCGCCTTTATCCTTAAACTGTGACCCCTTGTAAACAGAGGGACATGGATGAAAGAAGGGTTCAACCTGAAACATCAGCCATTCCTTTCCTCCAGAGATGCTGCCTGACCCGCTGAGTTACTCCAGCATTTTGTGTCCATCTCTGGTGTCAACCAGTTCCTGCCGACAAACCTGTACATCTTTGGAGTGGAAACCGGAGCACCCGGAGAAAACATCTCAAAATATTATATATACAAGAAACTATATACAACTGTCTTCAAATGTAAGGTACACAAAAATGCTGGAGAAACTCAGTGGGTGCAGCAGCATCTATGGAGCGATGGAAATAGGCAACGTTTCGGGCCGAAACCCTTCTTCAGACTGTGTACTCTGACAAAATAGAGAAAGCTATACTTGCTCTCTGCTGAGCTGTTTTACTAAATGGAGGCAGTACATAAACAATTTTTCATGTATAATATTAACCTTAAAATGCACTTGCACAGTTTCACAAATAGCAGTTCTCATCACATATTCCTCGATTTCTCTCAGTCAGATGTAGTTCAGAATCACAGCAGTAATCTGTCGAACAAGTCAGTTTCACTCATATTACAAATGTTACAAGCCTTTCAGCGAGCACTGATATCAAAGCCACTGTCTGTTTTAAGTGATTCTGCGGAGTTATTAGCACCAAAGGCAGTAGATAATAGATCTTTCTCGAGGTCACCTGCAAAAGGAGAGAGTTTCAAGAAGAAAATACACTTCTAGAACTTGTTTGCGTTACTTATCAAATAGTTGTAAATGCATGAAAACCGAATTGAAAGAGGAGATGGGGTGTTGAAATCAAAGAGCAGAGTGCAAAATGAATCAGCTTCTGCAAAGAGAAAAGAAAGATAAATGTGTAGGAAGCAACTGCTGATGCTGGTTTATACTGAAGACATCTGAGGGAGTACAGAGAAGGTTCACCAGACTGATTCCTGGGATGTCAGGACTTTCATGTGAAGAAAGACTGGATAGACTCGGCTTGTACTCGCTAGAATTTAGATGGTTGAAGGAGGATCTTATAGAAACTTACAAAATTCTTAAGGTTTGTACAGGCTACTGCAGGAAAATTGTTCCCGAGTTGGGGAGCCAGAACAAGGGGTCACATGGATAAGGGGGAAAATGGACCAGACTGATAAAAAAAAATTTTCACACAGAGAGTGTTCTCTGGAATTCTCCAAAGAAGGTATGCCATGTTTCTATATTTAAGAGGGAGTTAGATGTGGCATTGTGGCTAAAGGGGTCAGGGGGTATGGAGAGAAGGCAGGTACAGGATATTGAGTTGGATGATCAGCCATGATCATATTGAATGGCAGTGCAGGCTCGAAGGGCCGAATGGCCTACTCCTGCACCTATTTTCTATGTTTCTATGTTTCTATAGACACAAAATGCTGGGATAACTCAGCGGGTCAGGCAGCATCTCTAGAGTAAAGGAATAGGTGGCGTTTTTGATCGGGAACCTTATTCAGATTGTATAGATAGATCTGTCTATCTAGAAACACAGTTAAATGGTTCTTCATCTTCTTTCGTGTGGCGTGCACAGCCTAAAGTCGTTGGACAACTTGTTCTATTTGATGGTACACAAAAAAGCTGGAGTAAAACACAAATAGAGCGAGGAAATAGAGTGTGCTTCATCCCCATTTGAGCTGCAATGAAGCATTAGTTGAAACACCACCCACGTGATTGCAATCGTCCACCCCAGTAATCCAATGGGTTTAGTCTATTCAGGCTTGCTAGAAGTCAGACACAAGCTGACTGAACACATTTGATATGCAGCACCAGACCATCACACCCAACCAACCTCCCCCATCCATTGACTCCCTTTACACAGCAGCTCACTGCTGCCACTGTGCAAGGTCATTCAATCAAGGTATGCCATGTTTCTATCTGAGTATTCTCCAACCAAAGTATGATAAACCCAGGGCCCAGAGTATTCCATAGCCCATTACGACCTCAAATACACAATGATTTCCTTTGACAAGTAGGGGATGTTATCGCCTGAGTTGCAATGCATTCACCAGTCAAAATGGCTAGGTCATTCTTGTATCATCAAACATTGACCCAGACACACATCCTGGCCACACTCACCCTCCTTGGCAAGGTCAGCCTGCATAATCTTACAGAAGTAGAAGGTACCTTCCTTCCATCGGGGGATTTATCGCCTGCCTCAAAAAAGGCTAGCAGTATCATCAAAGACCCACACAATCCTGGCCACACACTCATCTCCCTGCTACCTTCAGGTAGAAGGTACAGGAGCCTGAAGACTGCAACAACCAGGTTCAGGAATAGCTACTTCCCCACAGCCATCAGGCTATTAAACCTGGCTCGGACAAAACTTTGATTATTAATAACCAATTATCTGTTATTTGCACTTTATCAGTTTATTGATTCATGTGTGTATATATTTATATTATGTTATATGGACACACTGATCTGTTTTGTAGTAAATGCCTACTATGTTCTGTGTGCTGAAGCAAAGCAAGAATTTCATTGTCCTATACAGGGACACGTTATAATAAACTCACTTGAACTTGAACTTGAACTTGAGTCGCACCCTGGCCCACTTCCTCTTCTCCCCTCTCCCATCAGGCAAAAGGTATAGAGGTGTGAAAACACACACCTCCAGATTCAGGGAGAGTTTCTTCCCAGCTGTATCAGGCAACTGAATCATCCTACCAACATCCACAGAGTAGTCCTGAACGACTATCTACCTCAGATTCAGATTCAGATTCAGATTCAGATTCAATTTTAATTGTCATTGTCAGTGTACAGTACAGAGACAATGAAATGCATTTAGCATCATCCCTGGAAGAGCGACATAGCAAACGATTTGAATAAATAATAATAAGTGTCCGGGGGGGGGGGGGGGGGGTGGTGGTGATTGGCAGTCACCGAGGTACGTTGTTGAGTAGAGTGACAGCCGCCGGAAATATGCTGTTCCTCGACCTGCTGGTTCGGCAACGGAGAGACCTGTAGCGCCTCCCGGATGGTAGGAGGGTAAACAGTCCATGGTTGGGGTGAGAGCATGGTTGGGGTCAGATGCTGAGCGCCCTCCGCAGACAGCGCTTGCTTTGGACAGACTCAATGGAGGGGAGCGAGGAACCGGTGATGCGTTGGGCACCTCTGGTATCATATCCTTGATTGGACTTTGCCGGCTTTACCTTGCACTGAATGTTTTTCCCTTATCATGTTTCTATACACTGCAATTGTCTCGATTGCAATCATGTATTGTCTTTCCGCTATCTGGATAGCACGCAACCTCGGTACAGGTGACAATAAACGAAACGTAACTAACCAACACCGTTCAAAGGTTCTGGCCATGGTGTAGACTTAACATTCAGAGACTGGAGTTCAAATCCCATGATTGCATTGTGGAATATAAATTCAGTTTGAAGAGTCATTGAATCATTCGGCATGGAAACAGGCCCTTCTGCCCAATTTTCCCACGCTGATCAAGATGCCCCATCTACAGTAGTCCCACCTGTCCGTTTTTGGCCCATACCCTGCTAAACCTATGGACAGGTTCCTACCCATGCACCTGTCCGAATTTATTTTGAATGTTGTTATAGTACCTGCCTCAAAATCTCCTCTGGCAGCTCATTCCACATGTTATCTCATTCCACATACCCTACTCTCTGTGTGAAAAAGTTGTCCCTCGGGTTCCTATTAAATCTTTACCCTCTCACCTTAATCCTATGTCCTCTGGTTCTTGATTCCTGTACTCTGGGTAAAATACTCTGCAACTACCCAACACATCACCCCCATGATCTCATACACTTCTATAAGATCACCCCTCATCCTCCTGTGCTCCAAGGAATAAAGACCTTGCCTGCCAAACCTCTCCCTGCAGCTCAGTTTAGAGTTTGGATATACAGCGTGGAAACAGGCCCTTCGGCCCATTCAGCTCAAATCGACAATCGATCACCCGTTCACACTAGTTCTATGATATCCACTTTCACATCCTACACATTAGACGCAAAATGCAGAGGCCCAATTAGCCTACAAACCCACACGTCTTTGGGGTGTGGGAGGAAATCGAAGCACCTGGAGGAAACCCACACGGTCAGAGGGAGAACGTGCAAACTCCGCACAGGCAGCATCCAAGGTCGAGATCGATCCCGGGACTCTGGCGCTGAGACGCAGCTGCTCTACCGCTGCACCACCGTAAGGGCTCTCAAGTCATAAGGTCATAAGGAAAAGGAGTGGAATTAGGACATTTGGCTCATCAAGTCTACTCCGCCATTCAATCATGACTGATCTCCCTCCTAACCCCATTCTCCTGCCTTCTCCCTATACCTTCAATTTTCCTGCATCTGCAGTTCCTTCTTAATCAAGAATCCATCTATTTCTGCCTTAAAAATATCCACCGACGGCCTCCACAGCCTTCTGTGGCAAAGAATTCCACAGATTCACCACCCCTTGACGAGGTGATTAAAGAAATCTCTCCTCATCTCCTTCCTAAAAGAAATCCTGGTACCATCCTTGTAAATCTTCTCTACACTGGAAAGCAGGAGGGAGTATTTTGTCCTTAATTAGTATAGAATCATTGGAGATGAATTTCCCGAGGACCTCTCCCACTTAAAAGCTTGGCAGGAGTGCCAAGTAAAAGCCAGAGAAATAGTTCAGTTGCAGCAAATGAGTGAGAAAAAAATTTGTCCCTGTGAATTCTAGACGTTTAGTAAAGAAATGACTTCACAAAACTGTCGGCAAGGCCTCAATGTGATCGGCTCGTTAATAAATTTGCAGGATGAGTCCGTAATTGACAGCTTAATTTCAATAAAGGTACGTGTGAGCTGGTACATTTTGATAAGAAAATTATGTCGTTTCATATATTAGTTGGAAAATAAGAATACAAGTGAAGTGGAACAAAAAGATCCGGATGAACAAATGCACAAATCGTTAAAAATACTGGCACAGATTAACAAAAGAAAATGAAGAGTTATAATTTATTTCTAAGGGGGGGAGGGGGAAGAGAAAAATTGAAAAGTGGATAAATTATGCTAAACTTGAATAACAGCTTTTTAGTTTAAGGTACACAAAAAAGCTGGAGAAACTCAGCGGGTTTCGGCCCAAAACGTTGCCTTTTTCCTTCGCTCCATAGATGCTGCTGCACCCGTTGAGTTTCTCCAGCTTCTCCAGCTTCTTTGTGTACCTTCGATTTTCCAGCATCTGCAGTTCCTTCTTAAAAGCTTTTGAGTTTAGTTTAGTTTAGTTTAGATATACAACGCAGAAACAGGTCTTCAGTACACCAAGTCCGCACCGACCAGCTATCCAAACATGTCAGGTATATCATACATGAATACAATCAAGTCAGACTCAAGTACAATAGATAGGGCAAGGGGGAAGATACAGAGTGCAGATGATAATTCTCATGCCTTGTTGCGCACCAGTTCCAGAGACAAAATCCAATGCTCAGCAGTTAATTGGACAGTGCCCTAGCTTATGGAAGGACAGTTGTGAAGCCTGACAGCAGAGGGGAAGGAGATGTTCCTGAACCTGGTGGCTACAACAGAACGCTCTACTGACAAATTATTATGGGAAAATAGGCAGTGACTGCTCAGGTTTGATATTCTGCCATTGTTTAGTTTAATCTAGTTTAGTTTAGTTTAGTTTAGAGATATAACGAGGAAGCAGGCTTCCGAGTTCAAAGCTTTCGCGCGGGGAAATTTACAGAAGCGCACGCAATGACCCAGCCGGCCCGCGAGCCGCCTCGATCAGTCATACATCATGACGCGAACTTGCCCGCGCTATTTTTAAGACTTCGCTCGAAAGCTTCCACGTCACTCACACACCCGGGGGAAACTCCGCACGGCCCCCACGGACAGCACTTCTTGTCGCTGTGAGGCGCGCTACTGCCACACCACTGTGGAGTCGCATTATTGAGGCGTGGTTGACAGGCCCTTAACTCAGATTCCTTCATTGTAACTCTGTAAAAAAATATTAATTTGTTGTAAAAATACTTTGCCCATGTAAGCGCAGAGTTTTACATGTAAGGAGTGGATGAGAAAGTAAGATAACATAGAACTGGTTTGAATGGATGACTGATGGTCGGCAAGAACTCAGGAGGTCGAAGGGCCTGTTTCCACGCTGTAACTCAAAATTTTTTTTTTTTAATTCTCTGGTTCAAATCATAAATATATTTAATTAAATCATTAATTGAAGATAGATCAGTATGGCACAGGAACAGGCCCTTTGGCCCATAATGTCTGTGTCAAACATGACGAAAAGATAAACTAAGCTCGTCTGCCTGCACATGATCCATCAAACATCGAACTAGTTTGAATGGATGGTCGATGGTCAGCATTCACTCGGTGGGCAGAAGGGCCTGTTTGCATGCTGTATCTCTATGGTCCATGGTCGGATAGTCGGCGACTAAACCGTCTCGCCCACCTGGTTTTCCAGGTGAGGAGGGGGCTGTGGACCCCGCAGCTAGAACAAAAACAAGAGCTGTCAAAGGGCGGATGAGCTCCGAGGGAGGCAACAGCCAATGCACACTTCAGTAGAAGTTACGATCACTGTCGTATATAGCATTGTAAGGCACCGTGCCCGGTGATGTTTTCAACGATGATGATGATCTCTAAACTAAACTGAAGATGACAAAGGGACAAAAGAGACAAAAGAGACCACTGTGGGCACAGCCACTATCCTACACCACTCAACATGAATAAGAACCCATTAATAGCGTTAAGGGCCTGTCCCACCAGCATGCGACTCCATGCGGCAAGATCGACCTAACGTGATCACTTGAGCCGTACGGCCTCGCGGGGCCGGTCCCACTTCGATCGCCGGAGCCGTATGGAGTTGTGCGGAGCTGGTCCCGACATCGCGCGGGGCTCTGAAAAACTGACCGTGTTCAAAAATTCCGTGCGGCAACGGCCTGCCGGCCCGCAGCCGCCTCGACGCCGTACGCACCGCCTCGACGGGGGTGCGCAGCGTCTTGGCGCCGTACGTCACACGCGAACTTCCCGCGGACTTCGCTCGAACTTCACTCAACCTCCGCGCGGCCCCCGCTTCCGGTTTGGTCGCGCTTGCCGCATGCAGGCACATGCTGGTGGGACAGGCCCTTAAGTTGCAGATTGATCATTGTGTCACCTCACCACAGTCAGTAGGAAGTCCCAAGTCATGGGATGTGTGGTATTTTCCAACAACTGATGATTTGTTAATAGCAGATGAGTTAAAAATGCAAAAGTACAGGATGATAATGTTTTCATTAAAACTGATGTGGATCCCACTCTGCTGAGAGATTTCTCTGTAATTGCTTTCCATCTCCAGTTTTGTGCAAATGGATTTGCAAAAAGCTTGTTTTTATTGCGCCGTGTCTGTGTTTTGAGTATATCTAATCGTGTTTAATGCCACATTGGGAGACGAGGAGTCGAAATTCACCTTACGCAATGTTAAGTGGACTGTCTGTTTAATGCCATGAACATCCGACAGCAGTTAATGGGAGTTAATGGCCTAGCATTTCCTGGCAGATATCAGATACTTGTTTGTTCAATACCCTCGTGCTAAGGCCACATTGACTGGAGACACCCATCTAACAAAGGAAGGGATATCACCCCATGGGGCCACATGAGTTGCAAGGGTAGACACAAAGTACTGGAGTAACCCAGCGGGTCAGGCAACATCTCTGTTGAAAAGGAACGGGTGACGTTTCAGGTTCGGAAAGGAGAAAGGAGGTGATGATGAATTTCTTTAGTCAGAGGGTGGTGAATCTGTGGAATTCATTGACACAGAAGGCTGCGGAGGCCAAGCCAATGGATATTTTGTAAGGTGGAGAATGATAGATTCTTGATTGGGACGGGTGTCAGGGGTTATGGGGAGAAGGCAGGAGAATGGGGTTGAGAGGGAAAGATAGATCAGCCATTATTGACTGGCGGAGTAAACTTGATGAGCCAAATGGCCTAATTCTACTGCTATAACTTATGAACCCTTCTTCAGATTCCTCTCTGAAGAAGGGTTCTGACCCAAAACGTCATCTATTCTTTTTCTCCAGAGATGTTGCCTGACCCTTGTATCTATCTTCAGTATGAACAGCATCTGTAGTTTTTATCTTACACGTGAGTGTTAAGCGTGCTTTGTATAACATTCCTGCTAAAACCTAGCTTATTTTGTCGAGAGTATCACAGGTTGATGAGAATATATAAAATGGTGAGAGGCATAGTGGTGGGAGACAGTCAGACCCTTTATCCGCAAAGTGGAAATGTCAAAGACCAGAGGGCAGAGTTGAAAGGTGAGAGGGGGCAGAGTTTAAAGTGTGAGGGCTAAGTTTTATTACACAGAGAGAGTGGTGGGTGCCTGGAACGCATGCATTGCCAGGGATGGTGGTAGGGATGGATACGATAGTTGTGTTAAAGAGGCTTTTGGGATAAACCACATGGATATCCCAGGAATGGAGGGAATGAAGGATGCTTAGGCAGAGGAGATTAGTTTACTTTGGTATCATGTACGATGCAAACCTAATGAGCCGAATAGCCTGTTCCTGCAGCATGGTGGCGCAGTGGTAGAATCACTGCCTTATGCCCCTGTCCCACTTAGGAAACCTGAACTGAAACCTCTGGAGATTTTGCGCCCCACCCAAGTTCCCGGAGGTTGCAGGTGGTTGCCGAAGGTTGCAGGTAGTGGAAGCAGGTAGGGAGACTGGCAAAAACCTCCGGGAACCGCACGGAAACCTTGGGTGGGGCGCAAAGTCTCCAGAGGTTTCCGTCCAGGTTTCCTAAGTGGGACAGGGGCATAACAGTGCTTGCAGCAGCAGAGATCCGGATTCAATCCCGACTACGGATGCTGTCAGTGCGGAGTTTGTACGTTCCCCCCGTGATCGCGTGGGTTTTCTCCAAGATCTTCGGTTTCCTCCCACACGCCAAAGACGTACAGGTTTGTAGGTTAATTGGCTTGGTATAAATGTAAATTGTTTAAAAGGAACTGCAGATGCTGGAAAATCGAAGGTACACAAAAATGCTGGAGAAACTCAGCAGGTGCAGCAGCATCTATGGAGCAAAGGAAATTGGCACCATTTCGGGCCGAAACCCTTCTTTAGATGTAAATTGTCCCTAGTGTGTGAAGGATAGTGTTAATGTACACTCGGTACAGACTCGGTGGGCCGAAGGGCCTGTTTCTGCGCTGTGTCTCTAAACTAAACTGTGTTGTAATTTTTCTATGTTGAACTACAGGGAGAAGTTGAGCAGGCTAGGAATTTATTCTTTGGAGTGCAGTAGGATGAGGGGTGGTCTTATAGAGGTGTAAAAGGCCATGAGAAGAATAGATCGGGTATTCGTACAATCTTAGTCCCAAATAGGGGAATCGAGAACCTGAGGACATATGTTTACGGTGAGGGGGGAAGATTTAATAAAAACCTTAGAGGCAACGTTTTGCACAAAGGGTGGTAGGTATATTAAACGAGCTGCCAGAGGAGGTAATAACATTTCAACAACCAGCTAAGGCACACTTTGGTTCAGCCAGATGCTGAAACAGACAACAATTTGAGAATATTAAGTTAGACCTGTTGCAGGCTGAGCAATTAGCATGTAGAAGGATGGCTGCAGCGATCCAGTTAAGTTGAAGGCAAATTATAATTGTATTTAATTGACTTCAATTAAAGTTTTTAATTGTGTTTGTGTTATTGTGTGCCTTGCGTTTTAATGATTACTTCTTAAAAATTAATTGCTTAAACTTTTCCAATCATTTGATTGTTTCCAACTGTCAGATACAATTGCGAGCAGTCGAGACTTGTAGAGCCGTTAACTCACAGCGTCAGAGATCCTGACCTTGGGTGCTGTCTGTGTGGAGTTTGCACGTTCTCCTCCAGGTGGGTTTCCTCCGGGTGCTCCGGCTTCCTCCCACATCCCTAAGACGTGTGGGTTTTGAGATTAATTGGCCGCTGTAAATTGTCCCTTGTGTGGAGATGAATTGTAGAGTCAAGGGAGAGTGAATGACAATACAGAGAGAATAAATGTTTAAGACGGAACTGCAGATGCTGGAAAATCGAAGGTAGACAAAATTGCTGGAGAAACTCAGTGGGTGAGGCAGCATCTATGGAGCGAAGGAAATAGGCAACGTTTCGGGTCTGAAGAAAGGTTTCAACGGAAACGTTGCCTATTTCCTTCGCTCCATAGATACTGCCTCACCCATTTTTGTCTACAGAGAGGATAAAGTTGGATTAAGATTAGACATGAAGTGCTGGAGTAACTCAGCAGGACAGGCAGCATCTCCTGGAGAGAAGCAATGGGTGACGTTTCGGGTCGAGACCCTTCTTCAGACCCGAAAGACGACTCGACTTAAAACATCACCCATTCCTCTTCAGAGATACTGCCTGGCCTGCTGAGTTACTCCAGCATTTTGTGTCTATCTTCGGTTTAAACCAGCATCTGCAGTTCCTTCTGACACATAAAATTGGATTAGATTAGTTTAGGTTGAGGGTAAATGGGTGGTCGATGGTCAGCACGGACTCAGTGGGCCAAAGGAATGGTTTCCATGCTGTCTCAATCTTCATCTCTATCTCCAACTCTATCTCCATGTCCAAATCCACATTTATCCAAATCCAAGTTAGTCTATCTTCGGTGTACACCAGCATCTGCAGTCCCTTCTTACACATTAATCCAAATCCAGCCTGTTCCAAGAATTAGGGTCCCATCCTGCAAGGTCACCTATCCATGTTCTCCAGAGATGCTGCCTGACCCGCTGAGTTACTCCATCACTTTGTGTCCTTTTGTGCATCAACCAGCATCTGCAGTTCTTTGGTTCTGCAGATGCTGGTTTAATAATACAAAGGGTACAAAGTGCTCCAGATTTTCTCACTAACACTATCTACACACACTAGGGACAATTTTCACTTACACCAAGCCAATTAATCTACAAACCTGTACGTCTTTGGAGTGTGGGAGGAAACCGAAGATCTCGGAGAAAACCCACGCTGTCATGGGGAGCACGTACAAACTCCGTACAGACAAGCACCCGGAGCCAGGATCGAACTCAGGTCTCTGGCATTGAAAGCACTGTAAGGCAGCAACTCTACCGCTGCGCCACCATGGCCACCCTTTGCGGGGATTGCAGGTCGGTGCAGACTCGGTGGGCCGAAGGGCCTGTTTCCACGCTGTATCTCTAAAACTAAACTAAAAAAAAGCTCAAATCCAAATCAGTCCATTGTTAATCACTGCAAAGCTGTTTGCCTCAACCCAGATTAATCTACAACGCCACGTTAAAAAAATGAAATCCTCTCATTCACATTCTTCCTGCATTTACGGACTCTATAAATAGCTTAGAAGTGATTTTCAATGCAAATTACCTTGGCAAGCCAAGCAAACCCTTTGGGTACTGAAGTCTTAAATGCTTGTGAGCTATTAATAACAAAGTGGTATAATATGGAAGTAGCGGCAAAAGTTGATTAGAATACAGTACAAATATTAGCTACTATGTTGCATAATTTATTGTGAAGTTGCAGTAGTTCACAGCAATCAGTCACCTATTAATCTAAGTTTGCCATTCATGCATTTGTCATGCGGTGACCTTGCCAGGGAAGGTTACTCCTCAATGAAGCATTTTATTGTACCAAGCGACCCAGACCAACTTTGGGGCAGCATGGTGGGGCAGTGGGTCGAAGGGCCTGTTTCTAAAGTAAAGCCTGTACTTCTAAAGTAAACTAAATCTATTGCTAAAGATGCCGGATAACTCTGGAGAAAATGGATAGGTGACGTTTTGGGGCGGGACCCTTCCTTAGACCTGGCCTGAAAGGGCTCAGTGGTAGAGTTGCTGCCTTACACAGCGCTAGAGACCCAGGTTCGATCCTGGCTACGGACGCTGTCTGTTCGGAGTTTGTACTGGACGTTCTCCCCGTGACAGTGTGGGTTTTCTCCTGGAGCTCAGGTTTCCTCACAAAATCCAAAGACGTGTGGGTTTGTCGGCCAATTGGCTTGGTGAAAATTGTAAATCTGCGGAGTTTGCGCTTTTCCCTGGCCCTCACTGTGCAATTTATCATTCCTACTCACAATTAAAAGAACTTTGAATCCTCAAGTATAATTTTTTTTTCAGTCACTTGTTCATCAGTATTGTCATTCTGTAACCGTGCAACAGTCTTCTTCAAAATGCATTCCCAACGACATTGAAACACTTTAACCTGAAGATGATCTGCAGATCTAATCACTGCAGGTTTTGTAAGGTTATTTGAACCACTCTTACCAGCACGCCTGGATTCCAGAAATTGACTTTGGCAACAAGTAGCTTAAGTCATGTTCATCAAAGCCTGTTTGCTCCCCTCTTATTTCTGCCAGTTACTATGGCAGTGAGCAGAATGTTCAAAGCACAAACTGTAATTAAGTGTGAACCAAAATCAGAGATTTTGTTTTAATTTGAAACTCACTTATCTTTCATTTGCGTCTTAAATTAAATAAAGCTGCACGTGCTTTTTTTGTTTTGTCGGCCCTTTCACTGACATTTGTCCTGAATCATCACTTCAACCATCTTTTTATCTTTCTTTAATTTATTAATATGGTTGGAGGGGTGGTATGGGCAATGGGTCCATGGATTGTAACCACATCTGCCCTGCAGAAACCAGAGAGCAAATGGAAGAAGGAGTGGCATGGTGGCGCAGCGGTAGAGTCGCTGCCTTACAGTACCAGCGACGCAGGTTCCAATACAGCACACAATACTCCAGGTGTCTCACTAGGGCTCCGTACAAGGTGCTTACAATGCGGAGAACTATATTCTGCATTCTGTGTCTTCTCCTTTTGCTCTATCTGTTGTACTTGAGTTTGACTTGATGGTATTTATGTATTGGCACATTGTTGATCTATTTGGATCGCATGCTTTTCATTGGGAACCTTTCTCACTAACGTAGGTGGCACGATGGCGCAGCAGTAAGGTTGTTGCCTTACAGCACCAGAGACCCGGGTTCGATCCTGACTGTGGGTGCTGTCTGTATGAAGTCTGTACGTTCTCCCCGTGACCACGTGGCCTTTCTCCTGTGCTCCAGTTTCCTCCCACATTCCAAACACATCCACGTTTGTGGGTCAATTTGGCTTCTGTAAATTGGAAATTGTTCCTAGTGTGTAGAATAGTGATAGTTATGGGGTGGTCGCTGGTCTGCGCGGACTTGGTGGGCCGAAGGGCTGGTTTCAGCGCTGTATCCACGCTGGACTTTGTGCCTTCCCCCACAGTGGGAACCTCTGTGGGGGGATGTTTTATGTTTTAATGTTAAACTTCTTGAATGCCATGTTGTATTTTTATTAGTGTGCTGCAAGGACATCTGAATTTCCCCTGAATAAGGGGATTAATAAAGTAATAATCTAATCTAATCTAATCTAAACTAATACTAAACTAAACTAGAGACTGTTCCTGACCTGTCATCTATCACATTGGAAATCTTCACACTATCTTTAATCGGACTTTACTGAACTTTATCTTGCACGAAACATTATACCCTCTATCCCGTATCTGTACACCGTGGATGGCTTGATTGTAATCATGTATAGTCGTTTAGCTGACTGGATAGCACACATGGAAAAAAAAGCTTTTCACTGTACCTTGCTACACGTGACAATAATAACCAACAAAAACTATCTTGGTATAGGCGATAATAATAAACCTAAACTAAAAGAACTCTGACGAGTCCTGATCTGCTTTCCGTGGTGGAAATAAACGACGCCAGTGTGTAATTTTGACGGAGAGCTTGGATAATGCTATATCTCAATCTAGATTACAAAAAAATGGAAACAAATTATCCACAGTCAGAACACGCTCACACACGGTTGAATGATTTATGTTTCACAGCCCACATTTACAGGAATCAAAGCAAACAGCTTAAAGCAACAATCTGACGTGTTCACTTCTGAACGATTCACAGTGATCCTGGCATCCATTGGCCGATCCGATGGTATATTTGCGCCTTCCCGATTACACCATCTCCAGGTTGGCAAACATTTTATATCCCTCCCACATTCCTATGTACTGTCCTATGCCGTGGAGAATTTGTCCCTTATTTTGGACTTTTGTCCCTTATTTGGGAGTGAGAAAGATGGCAAACCTACTGGCAGCAGGTGACCTCAGGAAGGGCCCATTGTTGGCTTGGGGAAGGTGCAATAACAAGAGGGTTATGGGGTTATGGGGAGAAGGAAGGAGAATGGGATTAGGAGGGAGAGATAGATCAGCCACGATTGAATGACGGAGTAGACCTGATGGGCCGAATGGCCTAATTCTGCTCCTATCACTTATGACCTTATGACTTTATAGATACAAGGTTGATAACAATGGAACTGGCAGGACGTCTAGGGTGGGGGAGAGGGGGTGAGAGAGAGGGGAGGTGGGGAAAGGGGTTACTTGGAATTAGAGAAATCAACGTTAATACCGCTGGGATGTAAGCTGCCCAAGTGAAATACGAGGTGCTGTTCCTCCAATTTGCGTGTGGCCTCATTGACAGTGGAGGAGGCCCGGGACAGAAAGGTCAGTGTGGGTGTGAGAATGGGGGAGGGATATAACATGGTACAAATACAGAAGGCCTTCGTCGAGTCACCGCTTCTGGGCTTAGCCCACTTCCCAATGCTTGTTATAGCTGCACAGTATTTTATTTTTTGCAGGTTTGTCCATATTTGCACACACCAAACCGACCGAACAACAATAGAAGTTACTGAAACATTTTGTTTCGGCAGGAATTGTCAAAATATAGCGTATAACCGATGAGCGTAAGGGGGCCTGTGATTGGATGAGAGGTGAATCACTCATGCTTGGCACCAACAGCACATGCAACACGCACGCACGCCATTGTATCAGATCTAGGATCTGTCTGTAAGTGTGCCCTCTGCTGATTACAGAGTCATAGCAGTCAAATACGGGACAAGGGTGGCCCCTTATGGGACAAACCAATTTAGCCCAATATACAGGATGTCCCAGCTAATACAGGACAGTTGGCAACCTTAGTTGCCAGCCCTGATTTGTTCTGGCCTACTCCTGCCTCCAGTTTATTCTCCCCCACCTCTACTTTCAGTCTGAAGAAGGGTCCCCAAAACGCCATCTCTTGTTTTCTCCATCATGCAGCCCGGGGGCCCCCTAGAAAGTTTTGTGTCGGCCCGGTACATTTGCTCCTGTAGCTTGTTTAGATATGAAATCCGGCACTAAGGCTCCCTTGTGAGGAAGCGCAAGTGACGGGACAGCCAGGTGGCCAAATTGAATTCAAAGCTTGCCCATGCCGACCTTTTGCCGTTGCAGTGCGCATGCGCAGCTCATGAATTATGTGCTGGCCAGTGTGCGCTTTGCAGCGGCACTGCCTTATCTGGGCGATTGATGAAATAAACGGAGCCCATGCAGCCCGGACACAGATAGCGGGGGGAGATGAAGAGAGAGATTTGCGGGGGGCCGCCCAGAGTTCGCTGGTCTTCTCTTTGTCCGGGGCCGAACCCTAGACTCGAGAATCAATTCTTTCGGAAGGGCCCCCTAGAAAGCTGGGGGCCCTAACGTAGCTTGTTTAGCTTATACTTCCTTCTGGGCACTGAACCTGTGTGCCTTGAACACACAAGCTGACCTCTGCTGGGTCAATGATGGGTTCAATCTTCGTGGCCTTTTTGGAATAGGTTCAGTGCCGTGTGCTGAATTAGTCAGTGTCCTTCGTAGCTCACTGCTCCATGCCAGTGTGGGCGCTTGATGAAAAAACTTGTCCATGCTTCCTAGTCGCTCCTCTTTAGTTTTAGAGATATGGCGCGGAAAAAAGGCCCTTCGCTGGTCCACCGGTCCGTGCTGAACATTGTTCCTGAGAAGGAGGAAGTCCAGAAGACAAGGGGTCACAGCTTACAGATAAGGGGGAAATCCTTTGCAAACCGAGATGAGAAGAACTTTTTTTTTCACACTCTCTGGAACTCTCTGCCACAGAGGGTAGTCCAGTTCATGGCTATATTTAAGAGGGAGTTAGATGCTTTGACAGAATTGGTCAGAGGGCTGATCAGGGGGCCATGGAGAGAAGCAGCTCCAGGCCACTGTTTGTGCTTCACTTAAAGCTCCTTCCATCCCTCCTAGTCGCTCCTCTTTACTTTTAGAGATATGGCGCGGAAACAGGCCCTTCGGCCCACCGGGTCCGTGCTGACCAGCGACCCCTGCACACTAAAACTATCCTACACCCACTTGGGACCATTTTTACTTTTACCAAACCAATTCACCTCCAAACATGTATGTCCCTGTGAGAGGAAACCCATGCAGGTCACGGGGAGAACGTACGAACTCCGTAGAGACAGCACCTATAGTCGGGATCGAACCCTGGTCTCCGGCGCTGCATTCGCTGTAAGGTAGCAACTCTACCGCTGATCGCCCGTGGTAAATGGCTTCGGTAAAATTGTAAGGGGTGAACACTGTTCTGTGCGAAGGGCCGGTTTCCACACAGTATCTGTAAAGTGCTCGAAAGTGCTGTAAATAACAATGTGCTAAAAGCTCTCCTTGCGCAAGATAAGATCCTCGTCTCTATATTCAGCAGCACTGGTTCATTGTGGAGCCAAGATGGCAGAAGACGCATTACCCGTCACATCTTCCACCATCTCCTTCCATCTGATTTAGTCTTGAGTGGCCCCTTGTAAGGACGTCTGCTGTTATTTTATCACTGACTCGATACAGAAAATAAATAACTGATCAAATTATGGGATTGAAATTGCTCTTTGGCTGAATTGTAAAATGGGTGATAATGATCAGACAGCTCATTTTACATTCAACCCAATGTATTTTACGTTTAAACCTGATTGGAAAAAATAACAATCAGGCAGGATGTAAAACTGATTGAAGATAGACACAAAATGCTGGAGTAACTCAGCGGGCGAGGCAGCATCTCTGGAGAGAAGGGATGTCTGTATTTGGCTTGTGTGTAAGCCAGTTTCATCCGCGTTTGCTGCTGATTGTTCTTAGTTTAGTTAAGAGATACAGTGGGGAAACATGCCCTTCAGCCCACTGAGCCCGTGCCGGCCAGCGATCCCCGCACACTAACATTATCCCACACATACCAAGGACAATCTTTTGTATTTATGCCAAACCAATTAACCTACAAACCTGCACGTCTTTGGAGTGTTCGGGAGGAAACCGAAGATCTCAGAGAAAACCCACGCAGGTCACGGGCAGAACATACAATCTCCATACAGACATCACCCGTAGTCAGGATTGTATCCGGGTCCCTGGTGCAGAAAGGCAGCAACTCTACCGCTGCGCCACTTGTTGAGTGCAGAGTGCTAGACAAGGCACAAAATAAGTCCCTTTCCCATCTTCCATTAGAACATTGAAGACAGAAAAATACAGCACAGGAACAGGCCCTTCGGCCCACAATGATGTGCCATGATGCAACATAAACTAATCTCATCTGCCTGCATGTGATCCATATCCCTCCATTTCCCTGCCCATGTGCTTATCTAAAAGCTCTTGTTGCCACTATCATATCTGCCTCCACCATCACCCCCTGGCAATGCGTTCCAGGCACCCGCCACCCTCTGTGTAAAAAAAAAACGGCCTTGCACACAGGGCGGCACGGTGGCGCAATGGTAGAGCTGCTACCATACAGCACCAGAGACCCGGGTTCGATCCTGGGATAACATAGAACATAGTGTGAGCAGGTGATCGATGGTCGGCATGGACTTGGTGGGCAAAAGGGCTGTTTGCCTGCAATATCGCTAAACTAGATGGCACAAAAATCCATTTTCGCCGATGGGACAATTGTGCCAACAAGGGTTATTTCTTAAAATTGGTGATAGCCCATCAGGATTCAAATCAGGAACATCTTTTCACACTAGGAAGAGAAGATAGCAACTGGAAATGTTTTTGACCTGGGCTTGAAATGATATTTCCAATCCTTGTGTGTATGTTTTGAAGTTGAGTATTAAGTCATGGTGGGTAAATGGAATTGAGATATGGATGAATTGGTCAAAGAAATTAATGATTGAGTAACTGTAAATGATCAAGTGGTCCACCCTTGATCTAATATTCTTATACAATTAGCAAAATATACAGATGGGACCCGCCTCATGCAAAAGGCAGCATAGTCCTCCCTTAGAACTGCATTGAAGTGTCCGCCAAGTTAATGTGCTTAATTGTTTCAATTGGGAATTGAAAGCACACACTGCTGAAGCGCAGGCGAAAGAGCTTCCAATTTAGTTAAATTGGGAGTTTAAAGAAGGTCAACGCAAGAAGGTGGTCGAGGGTCTCGGTTAAGTCATTCATCTCCCTGCACTCTAAGACAATGTAAAAACACCCAATAACCATCCCTGATCCACTAGTGAAGTCCCTTCCAGCCTATAAAACAGTCAACGGACATGTACCCCATCCAATGTTTGTAGTCAAATAACACCCTTCATAGCATACCTCTTATGGTAGATCTTTATGTCATTGTTCAGTCTCAGGTGAAGTCATTTGTCAATTTCTATACTAAGCGGCACAGTGGCACGGCGGTAGAGATACTGCCTTACAACGCCAGAGACCAGGGTTGATCCTAACTACTGGTGCTGTCTGTACGGAGTTTGTACGTTCGCCACGTGACCGTGTGCGTTTTCTCCGGGTGCTCCAGTTTCCTCCCGCACACTACAATGACGTACAGGTTTGGTTAATTTGGTTTTGGGACAATTTGTAAATTGTGCCTAGTTTGTGGGATAGCGCAAGCATGTGTGGTGATCGCTGGGCGGCGCGGACTCGATGGGCGGAAGGGCCTGTTTCCATGCTGTATCTCTAAACTAAACTAAACTAGGCACCATACTTGTTGCCAAGTGTCCAAATGTCCAAGCGTGCCAAGCTGCAGAAATGGGAAGAATGAATGACTCATAGAATCAGTTGGGTATAGGCATGTAGGGAATTGATTGCAAAGATTTGTGTGCAGAGAATTGGAAAGTTGGGATAACATAGGACTGGTGTGAATGGGTGATTGCCGCTCAGCATGGACTCAATGGGCTGAAGGGCCTGTTTCCATGTTGTATCTTTCAGTCAATCAATCTAAAGGTAGACCATCTCTGAGTTATCGTGAAAGTCTTGTCTGTTTTGAATTACAGAGGGTCACCCTGCTAACTGCCCACAACACAATCAAGAGAAATATTTACTATTTATTCTTTGACTTGTGCTGCTGTCAGATTGTAAATCTGACCTTCACCAAGTAAAAATGACAGTCATTTGCTTCCAGTGTGCTGATGTTTAAAATGATCACATGCATGTTAAGCATTGTGAAAGTCGATTCCTGAGGTATCTTACAAGCCATCAATAATCAGCAGCTATTTTACAGCATTAAACATCCCTTGAGGATCCAAAATTAAGGCTAAAGGCTAAAGGCAGACACAAAAAGCTGGAGTAACGCAGCGGGTCAGGCAGCATCTCTGGAGAAAAGGAACAGGTGACGTTTTGGGTAAACGACAGATATGGACGGATATAAGGTCATATAAGTGACAGGAGCAGCATTAGGCCAGTCGGCCCACCAAGTAGAGATAGATCAGCCATTCAATCATGGCTGATCTATCGCTCCCTTCTAAAGGGCCTGTCCCATGAGCATGTGACCTGCATGCGGCGAGCGCAACCAAACCGGAAGCGGGGGCCGCGCGGAAGTCGAGTGAGTGACGTTAAGTTTGAGCGAAGTCCGCGGGAGGTTTACGCGTGACGTACGGCATCGAGGCGGTGCGTACGGTGTCAAGACGGAATGCCCGTCGAGGCGGTGCGTACGGCGTCGAGGCGGCTGCGAGCCAGTGGGACGTTACCACGCGGAATTTTTGAACACCGTCAGTTTTTCGGAACCCCCCGATGTCGGGACCAGCTCCGCACAACTCCATTCTGCTCCGGCGATTGAAGTGGGACCGGCCCCGCGAGGCCGTACGGCTCAAGCGACCACGTTAGGTCGCGCTTGTCGCATGGAATCGCATGCTCGTGGGACAGGCCCTTAACTCCATTCTCCAGCCTTCTCCCCATAACCCCTGACACCCGCACTAATCGAATAGAGAGAGATATAGAGAGATGTAGAACAAATGAATGAAAGATTTGCAAAAAAAGTAACAATGAGCAAGGAATGTTTAAGAACCGCAGATGCTGGAAAATCGAAGGTAGACAAAAATGCTGGAGAAACTGTGAGGCAGCATCTATGGAGCGAAGGAAATAGGCAATGTTTCGGGTCAAAACCCTTCTCCAGACTCAAGGAAACTGTCCATTGTTGGCTGTGGGCTAGGTGATAACGAATTATGCAGATAATGAAACTTAACAGGATGACAGTGAAACTAGTACAATGACTAAGGTGGGGGAGGGGCGGAGAGAGAGAGGGGATGCAGTGGTTACTTGAAGTTAGAGAAATTATACCTCATATTTTGCTTGGGCAGCTTACCAACGGTACGCATGTTGATTTCTTAAATTTCAAGTAACCCTTGAATTCTCCATCTCCCCCCCACCCTAGTCATCCTGCTAGATCCACTGCTCCTATCCCTGCAGTCTTCAATGGACCATTGTGGGCTCCACCTTTCCTGGGTCATCAGTGCCGGTTCAGATTTGTTATGTACCTTTTCAGACCTCTAGTATCCCTCTCTCCGACTCTCAGTCTGAATACGTTTGTCAACCCGAAAAGTCACCTATTCCTTTTCTCCAAAGATGCTGCCTGCCCCGCTGAGTTTCTCCAGAATTTTGTGTCTATCTTCGATACAAACAGGCCCTACAGCCCACCAAGTCAATGCTGACAATCGATCACCCATTCACACTATTTCTGTTCAGCCACCAAGCACGGCATCCGGAGCCTGCAGCGCATCGTTCGATCGGCCGAGAAGGATGTTGGCTGCAACCTTCCCCCCCATCGACGAACTGTACACTGCAAGGTCCAGGAAGCGAGCTGGTAATATCATCTCTGACCCCTCTCACCCTGGCCACAAACTCGTTGAAGCACTTCCCTCTGGAAGGCGACTCAGGACTGTCAAAGCTGCCACAGCCAGACATAAAAACAGCTTTTTTCCATGAGCAGTAGCTCTACTCAACAGCCAAAGGTCTGTAACCTCCTTTTGCTCTGGTATTTTATTTCATTCTTTACGTGTTTAAATTATAATGGTTTATTTTTAATTAGCTACTGTAGGTCGTTTTGTTACTTGCGAGCAAAGCACCAAGGAAAATTCCTTGTATGTGTACATACTTGGCTAATAAATGTATTCATTCATTCATTCATTCATTCATTCATACATTCATTCATTCATTCAATCATCCATTCATTCATTCATCCCACTTTCTCACCCATTCCCTACACACTGAAGGCAATTTACGGAGGCCAATTATTCCTACAAATCCGCACGTCTTTGGGATGTGAGAGGAAACCGGAGCACCCGAGGAAACCCACGTGGTCACAGTCAGAACGTGCAAACTCCACACTTATAGCAACCAAGATCACGAGTGAACCTGATGTGAGGCAGCAGCTCTACCAGCTGCACCGCACTGCACCGTTTGAATTTTTTTTTTCCAAATTTCCAGCTTTTGCTTTTTTTAAAATCATGAATTTGCACTTGTTCATTACGAGTCCATTTACATAAGTTTATGTGAGCATAAATCTGCAGGCGAGAATCTGCAATGATGTAGGAAAAGTCAGGTTAAATAGCAATAAAAAATAATCTATAAACTGCTTGTGGCTGCTGAGAGGCGTATGGTAGAAATCCAGCATCATTGAAAATACAAACTACAAGATTTGTAAATATATAATTTATCAAACGTTCTCACCGACGAACAAGACAAATGAGCACATTGCCAATTGGTTGCAGGAAGACAACTTGAATTTGGCTACCTTTTCTGAAGTTGGAGTTCAGAAGCCTCGCAAACAGCTGGTTTGTTTGGATGTTATGGTACAGCTTAAATGTACAATATTATTTTTGAGCTCCCAAAAATAATATTGTTGAGATATAAAGTATTTTGATGAGTAATTTGTATCCCTTATGCCCCTGTCCCACATAAACGATTTTTTAGGTGACTACAGACGACTAGGGTGTCGCCACATGGTCGCCGTGGTGTCACCTGTATGGTCTCCTCAGTCGCCCAAAGAGTCGTACCTTTTTTCTGGTCACCGCTGGATTTTAAAATGTTCAGTGGGACTGGCCCATTCGTTGAGATTCTTTCCCCTACGAAAATTCTGGTTTGGGTTAAATTTGATAGCAAAGAAAAATGCGTCAGTGTGGCTAAAAGGTTCTCTGGAGAATTGAACCAGAAGATGATTATTGGTAAGGCAAAGCAGGAACCATTTAACCGAGCAGGCAGGAAAATGCATTCACCATTCGGAATTGTTCACCCCTCATCTCCTCAGTGGTTAGACACAAAATGCTGGAGTAACTCAGCGGGAGAGGCAGCACCTCTGGAGAGAAGTATTGGGTGACGTTTCTGGTCGAGACCCTTCTTCGGTCCCACTGAGTTGCTCCAGCATTTCGTGTCTATCTTCAGTTTAAACCAGCGTCTGCAGATCCTTTCCTATACATCTCCCCTGTGGTATAGGCTGTGCATTCATTCCAAAATGATTTCATTCATTGTAATGGGATCGGACACTTTGTACTGGCCCGACAGGCAGTGAGGATCAAACTGCCGAAGGCTCCCTAGTGCCTGAGCTTACAGTTGTTCCCCAGACAAGGAATAAATAGATTAATTTTGGCTAGTGCACCTTAACTAAATAATAACCTTTCTTCAATGGAACAAACGGCAATGTAGACTTCCTTCCCACAAAGGTATTCCCAAAGCCCTCCTTTCCACAACTCTTCATTCTCCAACAATATGTTTCAATTGGAAAACAAATAAAACTGTAGGTACTGGAATCTGAAATGGGAACAGAAATGCTGCAAGAACGCGGCAAGTCACACCCATCTCAGCTATACCTCGACAACAAGGAATCCATCGTTAGACTCCTATTTATCAACCATAGCTCTG